>NW_020955443.1:103327-109393 GCF_003031625.1 Empidonax traillii
GCAGCTTTCACAGTTACCAGCAGTGTTTTGTGCAGAGCCCAAAAGTGAATGTTAACACTGTATATTTACGCTGCCTTCTTGTGATCTGTAGTTCTGTAGAGTCCTCTCTCTTTCATCTGATTTCTTGGCCATGCTTTTTGGTTTTTACCTTTGTTACATCCTCTTCTTTTTGGCAGTTCTGGCAGAGTAAAACAGATGTTGCACCATTCTTCATACTGTTTTGCCATGACCTGGAGGAGGTCTCTCTCCTAGATATTAACTGGGTTTCATGTTACAAAATACTCACTTAACCCACACTTGGCTATCAGCAATTAAATCTGTAGATAAGCCTTCTTTTATCTACTGATAACTTCTGTCTTGAGATTTCACTGCAGGAACCTGTGAACTATACGCACAAATGAGGGCTGAATTTACTAAGAAATGTTCCCTCATGCAGCTGGTCTTGTACTGCACCGCAGTTATAACCATGATGTCTTTTATTAACACATGATGAATAAATTGATGTGTCAGTCACCACATACCGAAACTGCCAGCTTCCTAGCAATGCAGATAAAACAGAAACTCTCCCCAGTATCAGGGTGGGGAGAGATGAAGAGAAGCTCTAGAGCAAAAGAAGGTACAATGACCGTTGCAAACCTTGTGATGCACAGCCAAAGTTGACAAATGTTACTGAGCAAGCCAGCAGCTAAACTCTTTCTGGAGAGGTTAGGCATGGACTAGATAGCCCTGTGATATCTGACCTCACCAAGCACATCCTTCACTCAGAGCAGGGGCTCAGACTTCCTGCTGGAAACATCTGGGCTGCAGAACTGTACCCTCAGTTAGCAAACCACATCGGCAAAAGGCTGAGCTCAAAATTCATGCCAAGCACCTCTTCTGGATTCTTCCCCCGGCCAGTCAACATTACTCCAGTCTTATCAAGTGCCATCTCAGCCGCCTTGCCCTCACTGATCAGGCTCTGCAGTCCTGAGTAACCCAATGAGCCAGTCAAGGGAGGCTAGAGAAAATGGAGTGGTAAAATTGTGTGAGGGCACTGTGACAAATCCCTGCTCACAAATACCCCATGTGTGTGCTTAGCACTGTGAGAACCTTCTCACACTGTTAGAACCACTAATACTGGGGTTTAAAGAAAAATAACATGCAGCCAGCGACATCCTCCATGAGACCAGTGATGTCAAAATCATAACAAATAAAACTAATGTCTCTATCACTTCATGCCATCCTCTAGTTTGATTTGAGACTGGGAAAGGTAAAGACCCTCCTAAACTTCCCTTTGTCCTGTAGACTATTTGCTGATTGATCATGAAACAGCAGTAAATGTAAAGACCTTCTTGATTTCAGTGCTCCCTTCTGGATTTTTATCACTGTTATGAATTTCAGCATCATTACACCTTCTGAGGACATATGCTTTTTCCAGGATCCATGATGCAGTTTGGATCTGCTGGATCATCTCCTGAAGGCCTGCTCTGATGGAGGCTGGTCCTTCATCTCACTTATCTCCATGCCAGCTCACACTTGTTAAGGCCGAAGTCAGGAAAGTGGGTCCAGATGATCCCCATCTACTGACACTTCTCTAATTCAGCTGGTACTTTTCTAATCTGTGCCAAAGCCTGCCAAAGGGTCAGTACACTCCACAGGCAAGCTTTCCTCAAGTGCACCTGCTTCAACCCAGCACAAGTTTCTTTGCTAGAAGTGTTTATTAATCACTCCATGCTTAAATAATGGCTGTGCTCTCCTGGACCCAAACAGGGTAAATTATCAAGGATAAAGCACATTTGTTAGATGTAAACACTCCATGCAAATAAATGTTCCTGTTTACAAGAGCTCTTGGCTCTCTCCCCTACATAGATAGTTTAATTTCACTCCTTAGGAGACAACAATGAAATATGATACTGGATTTTTAAGCTTTTACTCGTTTTAATTTTCCACAAATGGTTTTCACTGTAACAATCTCAACAGGAACCCATAACACACATAATCACAGGGCCCTTGATAATGATGAAAGTAGATCTGCTGGCAGCAGCTATTATGCTCATTTTGAGACTGTAAAAAACACTGCACACGCTTTTGTTTGGGTGAGATAAAGGGCAGTTTTACCCCCAAAAAGGGATATCAGGATGGCATTTTCTTATTCAGTGGCTTTGCTCCCTGCTCATGTCAGATCTGCTGATGTTAGGGGAGACAAGTAAAATTGTCCTTCCTCAGGGTTTTAACTGCTCTCTACCTGTGTCAGATATGCTCCATGGTTCATTATCATCCAGATTGATTCATTACCACTCTCTGCACGGCTCCTCAGACCAGCACCTCAGCCCCCAGGAGAAGTGCAGTGGATCAGAGAGGCCATGAAGCAGGTTGTTATCCAGTCAGGCAGCTTCCCCCTGCAACCCACAGCCTGCAGGATTCACAGCCCACAGGGGTTAACTGGGTTTTTCCTTCTCTGCACTGTCACCAGAATGAGTGACTGTCCCCATTGGCCTGTGAGAGGTGAAGAGGTGGCAGCCAGGACAAGTGGGAAACGTGACTCCCTCCACCCTCATGTGCCAGTTGGACAAAATAACTCCTCAGAGGTAGATTAAGTTGATTAACTGCTAGTTCTTGCTATGGACCTTTTCCTAATAAAACATGGTCAGTAGGGGAAGTGCTGGTACTTAGGTGAGAAGACTCATCAAAAGTGGTTGGTTGACAGGAGAACTGAAAAGTGACCACAGTCCCAACTTTCTGTCTTCTTCAAGGCCTTTGTAGGCCTTTAAAATTAATCTGGAATGTCAATGTAACTGTACCATATTTACTTGTCTGTAGTGCTCATGGGGCAAAACCATTTTAGAAACAAGATGTAAACAGAATGTCAAAACATTAGAAATCTCAGGGAAACACATCTTGCAAGTAAGTTTTTAATATCTTCATTAATACATCCAAAAATCATTAATTTTATCATCAGCCACAAACGAATTTATTTACTAGCCACAAACTCATCTGTAGTCATTCATGATCTGTTTTTTCACACTCTCAATTTCTGTTTATTTCACTGGGAGTTTAGAAAACTCAGAGCTTTAGAAAACTCAGAATATCAAATTGTAAACATGTTCACATGTATTTATTTTCTTCTGCCTTTCATTTTATAAGGAACTGAGTCTATTAATTAAAAATCCTTTCAGTACTGAAACATCAGATGTACAATAAGGACAAAGTTACATCTAAACTAATGTCATTTTAAGAAACAGCTTATTTAAAAATTAAAAATTAATTGAATATACAGTTCTTAACACTGTAGAATTTCAGCCAGGAAGGCAAACAAAATATCTCTGTAATTCTGATGTTCTAATTCCCCAAAACTAATAAAGAAAAGGAGACAAAGGACATTGTTAAAAAAACCTTTCCCCTTCCTAAAGATATTCAATATTAACTTGAAAATTGATTTGCCTTGGTGACATAACGGATCACATTAAAATAAAATTGGCAGAGGCAGTTAGTTAATAATAGTGTTAGATAAAAGTGGACACCAAGAATAAAAGGTCAACAGCATACAAATGCTGTATCTGTATTTGTTTCAACAAATTTCCCCTTGCTATTTCTCATATGATGACCCAGAAGGAGTGTCCATTTCCATGTCTTCCAAGCCCTTATGTTCAGGAGAGTCTTAAAATGATCTTCACTTGCAAGGTGTGAGAGCTCTGAAAACCAAACATTTGCTTGAAATACATAATCTTGAATGATGGTGCAGTCAGAGAGGACCAGCTTATCAGAACAAGTTTAGATCAAGAGGACCCCCAAAAATGTTTGGGGGTTTTTGGAGTGCTTGAAATCCTTCAGCTTCTGATCTGTCAACTCTTGTAGCAACATTTTGTCTGAGTTCATGGAGATATGTCTGTTCACTCTGGTGTCTAAAGAGTCGCTGAAAGCGTGTCTGAGAAAATGTAAATCCCAGGCTGTAGGTCTGCAGCATGTGGGTGGATTGGTGATGACTTGGGGGCGGGACCTGAGTAGGCTGTGAAATGCTTTCCAATGCACATGTGGCAGCAGAGATATGGCTAAGCAAGCCCAGAGTAAGCTCCTGCCTATTAGGAGTCTGGTGACCTGCTAGGATAGGGTACAAGTGCCAAAGCAGGCAGTCCACTGCAAGGGGAAAAGCAGGCAGCTCCTCTGCGAAGATCAGGAGTCCCTGGAGGTCATGTTTAGTGACAAAGAGATGAAAATCTAAGTCTGTTTACCCCAGGTTCTCCTCGGATCTGTACACACTCTCCAAGCCAAGGTAGAAGACGCACTGTGTTGGCTTTGCAACCTCCTGCCTCACTGCTCTGGAACTTATCCTACATTGTGCATGCTGTTTAGCAGCAACTGCACATCGTTATTGTCAGCCCTGGTGCATGAATAAACCATCTTGGTAGTGTCTGGGAAATCTGTCTGTACAACTCACAAATTCTGTTTGATACTGAGGACTTGCTGTATGTGTATGTTGCTTGAGTTACAAGCTCTCCTTTGAATGTAGGGCAGATCTTACTCTTCTCTTTCTACATCTATTTTTGGGACAAAATAATGTCCAGAGGGCATGACAGAGTGCCAGAATTTGATAGTCACTGAACCTTGACAGTTTTCTGATTGCATGGCAGTATCCTTCCTACAGTAACAAGTGATCTTTGAGCAGTCTGAGTGTTAAACATGTTTACATACCATCTGCTTTGAAAGCAGAAAATCTTAACCAGAATGCTGACAGGGGATCTTGTGAGCAAGATCTGGTCAAGCTGGCTGTGATCTTGGGGACCAGGGTATCAGAGTAAACACATTCGCTGTGGGGAGTGCAAGCAGGATCACAAGGATGGGCTAAACGCTTCAGCTTGGCTCAGGTCTGAGGCCAAATGCTCAAGTCCAGTACAGAAGTCTGGCATATGTGTGGGCAGAGACACCTCAACTTTGTGCTTCTGTTTCAGGTAACAGCACCTGCCTGTTGTGTAGCTGAAAGCACAGACCACTCAAAGCAGGGTCACCAGGACCCCTCTGACCTCCCATGCCTGTGCAATATTAGGTATCACTTTCTGTTGATGGCTGAAAATTGCCATGAATGCCAAGCTAGTACGCCCATGTACAGGGCTCAGTGCAGCACAGACTCTCCTCTTCTTTCTGTAATTCAAAGCAACAACAAAAACCAGCTGCTTTGCTTCAGAGGTGGCTCCAAGTATCCAGCTTTAGACAGCTCCAGAAATGTAAGATGATTTGGGTTCAGCTTCCTAGTGTGAACATCCCTCGTGCAGTGATGCCAAGAATCAAACCAGCATGTCTGCAATAAAGCAGATCTAACAAAGACTGCTCCTGGCAATGCTCTGCTGTCACACCAGCACCAAATATCTTTTTCATTATGCTCGAATCCGTCTCATTAGTTCGGTCAGAATTCATTTTCTTCAATACTTGGGGTCTTCTTGAAGTAAGACACATTAACTTCATCTTGATTTATCGCCCATGGGTTGGTTTCACTGGTTTGTAAACTGAACTCCTACACATTTTTCCTTCCTTATGGTGGTATTTTCTGTCCTTTTTGCCTCCAAGAGCTGCCTATCTGATCAGCCCACGTGCTGTGTAGGCTAGTTAAAGATTAACACAGCCAAACTGTGGCTGACCATGCGTGGAAACATAGAAAACAATTTTGCAAAACAACTTACACAAGCCCTTCATGAAAGCAGTTTGCTCATAATATTTCTCTTTTTGTTTGTTTCTTTTATCAGTGAACAACGTTTTGGACTGTTTGCAGTTCTACTTTCTTGTAATTCGGTGTTAAACCTAAAACTTGCATTGAGAAACTTAGAATCTGTGAACACTCTGCCTCATAGAGTGTCCAGACAGCTGACTAGTCCTGCTCTCTCCAGTCACACCCCATACAGGGAGAGGAATAGAATCATAGAATCATAGAATAGATTGGGTTGGAAAAGACCTCCAAGATCATCAAGTCCAACCCCTGATCCAACTCCAATTACTATATCATGGCACTAAGGGCCACATCCAATCTCTGCTTAAAAACCTCCAGGGATGGTGAATCCACCACCTCTCTGGGTAGGCTGTTCCAATGCTTGATTACCC
>NW_020955443.1:110058-113932 GCF_003031625.1 Empidonax traillii
TGGCTATAACCTCCCTTCAGGTAGTTGAAGAGAGTGATGAGGTCACCTCTAAGCCTTCTCTTCTCCAGACTAAACAACCCCAGCTCCCTCAGCCTCTCCTCATAGGACTTGTGCTCAAGTCCCTTCACCAGCCTCGTTGCTCTTCTCTGGACCCGCTCCAGCACCTCAATATCCTTCCTGAACTGAGGAAGGATAGCTGAATATCTGTTAGAATTTGCCCAACACTAAACCCCATTTACTCATCATTTAATAGCCCCAGAACAGGTTTTGCATCCCGTAGAAGGAGGGTCAGCATTTGTTCCTCAAGGCATTAGAGAATCAATCCCAGGTGCCACAATTTATGGTGGGGTACAAGCCTGTAAGGGCTGTTAACCATGGCACTTTTGCACATGCAGCTCTTTTGCACAGCCTGGAAAAAAATCTGTATCTTCTCTCTCTGTCACATCTGTGTGACAGGAGATACTTTCATCTACTTCAGCAGGAATCCCTCTAAAGATGTTAGAAAACTTGGGGGTGGAAATGTGAAAATCCCATTTTTTCTGCTGTTCTGTGTTTTATCATCCAGCTGTAATAATATGTCTCAGTTTCTGGCTTTTTTGCTGCAAACCTCAGAGCAAACATGGCCTGATAGGGTGTCATGTTGAGTCACAGACAGAAGTCTTTTTCAAGACAACCTCACATGTATTCAGTCTGCATTTGTTTTACTTCTGTTTGCCTGCCCAAATATGTGTGTCAAGAATTCCCACTGATACCAGCATCCAAATACACATTTTTTTTTCTCCATGCTGGTGATTTGTCTAAAGAGCACCTGCACTTCTGTGGGGCTGGGCTTTCTGCTCATAACCACTGTGCTAAAACCCTTTCTTCCCTCCCCACAGAGAGACTGGGCCACTTGGGAACGAGATAAGTCCCATGGTTTTATGTCCTATGATGGCACTGCCAAAGCTGGGAGGAGCCTCCCTGAGAGGGGAGTTGAGTGGTACAGTGGTGGGCTTGGACTGTTTGCACTGGGTTTGCACTGTGGTGTTAATTAGCTTCAACTGCTCCCATAAATGTAGGAAAACTCCATAACTGCAGATCCAGCATAAGAGAACCTGCAGCTTCTGCCTTTCACTTGGAGGTGCCCTGTGCTGGAGAGGACACTGAGCCACAGCAACTCCAGTAGTGCATCATCCTGCTTGGCAGAGGTGGTGGGCACAGATCAAAAGAGAGGGCAGGAAAAAGGAACCAACAAACCTCTTACCCCTCCTAAGTCTGGGGGCAACTTACCCTGGATGTACTTGCCCTTCTGGTCATCTTTCCCCACCACGGGATCTTCACCACAGTCTCTGGGACCCCACCTGTGCATCTGCTGCAGAGCCAGGCAGTTTTACCAGTGTTGTATGTTCAGTTCAGGAATCTTCTGCAAATTCCCAGAAGGAAGGATGCCAGAAGATCTCATTTTCATTGCAGTGGGGAAGAGCAGTGCACTACAGAATACACTGCAGAAAAAGAGGGAGGGACCGGGCAGGGATTTCAGTTCCCAAGGGCATAGACTACCACAAGGAAAGGGTGAAATAGCAGGGTACAGAGATGCTAAGTCTCTTCAGCACCCAGCTGGGGACCAGGTGGATTGATTTTTCATCACTTTGGGCACTGTCAAATACAAACAAAATGGCATGAATTTCAAAATGTTATTGGAGACCTGCAGCTTTCCAAAAAAAGCTCACATCCATTTCCTTGACAGTGGCAGCACAAATACAAGTAGTTTTACTGCACACCAATTTCTTCTTAAATCTCTTCCCTCAGGGAGCCGAGTGCTTAGGAAATATTTAGAGGGACTGGAAGCTTGCCGGCTGCTCAGCTAATGTAGGTCTCGAAACCTCTGATGATGCTCCAAAGAATGTCAGGCTGCATGGATGGGCCAAGTTCCTTCAGATTAAGCGGTAGATGATGTTTTGGCAAGAAAAATCGAGATCCAACCAGGTGCCTCTGGAGAAGGAGGGGTTTATATTTATGCGGTGTGTCACGCAAATCCAGATAGGGTCATCTCCAGAACTGCGTAAATATTAAATTCAGCCTAAAAGCTGAGACAGGCATTAAGTGCCTGCAGAGTGGGCGACTCTCCAGGAGGAGACAATGGTTGGCTTTTAGCACATCCCGCCTTTTTATTTCCTCAAACAACTTGGCCTGTGTGTGCTGCCAGCTCCCTGTTTACTTACATCCATGCATCCACTGAGACTTTCCCTTCCCATGGGTGGGATGTAGCCAAGGTGATTTTCCTGTCTGTCCTGCTCTGTCCTTATGTAGGCAAATTGAGAAAGTTAGAGATGTTGAATCTTCTCATTTGATGCCAAGAGCCTTTTTCCTCACAAAGCTACTCAGTTGCTTTTCAGTGCAAAATTTAAGCAGGGTTGGTTTCATTTTTATGTTGCAGCTTGCTAAGATATAGGAAGGAGTGAGCTGCAGTAAGGGAGTGACGCCCTGTAGTGGGAGAAAAAAATATTTCCAGTGTTTCATACTTGATAAAACTTGTTGTCCCCATCATATGGCAGAGGTTGGTACCCTTTGACCCTACAGGGCTTCTACATAGGAAGTTTGCTCCTGACTTGTGAATATGAGAGATTGTTCCCATGGTTACTCCTGACAGTTCCATCCAAAATATTCTCTGGTTGTTTTGTAGAAGCAATAGAGAGCTGGTGGAGAGAGATGGTCTAACTGCTGCTGTCCTGAGAAAAAGAACTGCTCTGATTACAGGAACAAAGAGATATGTGGGTTAGGTTGCATTTCTGTCTTTATATCAGGGTATTTGTCATTTTCATTGCTGAGAGTGCTACGGTGGACAGTGCTGGCCACAGGTGACAAGCAGCTTTTAGAGAGTGAAATTCGGACTTTCCAGTAAGGAAAAAACGAGATTTTGGTGCCATCTAAGAAAACCAAAGAGTTGCATGTCTGCTAGCACTCACCTGCTGCACAAGACGGATTTTTTCAGAGTGGAAACACTTACTTATCTGACTTGACAAACAAATCAACCCCATGCTGATAAACCTACCTTGTGAACTGTCCTTTGTAGGGATGACCCCCTTCCCTGAGTTATCTGTCAACATTTTCCCACTTCCAGCAGGTAAGTTGTGTTGTTTATCTCTTTTTTCAATTAGAAAACCAGAGCACAAAGACCTCAGAGTCTAAATCCGCAAGGTCATTGAGAGGTCTGATATTTTTATGTGGCTGGACTTTCTCCTATGAACATCCATCTTCCCCAGACATGAGCCTTCCCATTCCTTGCTCACGCCAGAGAAAGTATCACAGATCCTCTACAGCTCCCGGTGCAAGTGCACTACCAATACAAATAAAATTAAACCTAAGCATTTTCTGAGTGGGGTTTTGCTCTTTCTATTGCCTCCTTGAGCTCTGAGGTTCAAGGACACCTTGTAGTTTATGCATCAATATCCATTTTAAACCACCTACTCTTTTGACACACTTTGCACTTTACCCACTTAGCGCAGTCAGCCTGCAACCCCCGCTCATGGCTTCCCTCTCCTCCTGGCCACCTTTGATATGGGAAGCCAGTGTTTCAGCACTGTTGCTTGCCCCTAAAAGGACAGTGTCACTTAGATTTCAAAGGATTTTATAACCACAATGAATTCCACAGTTAACAGCAAAAACGGGAAATGCTTGTTTTCAAGTCGGTGCCCCGCGGGGGTGTTGAGGATCCAAAAGTGAGTTGAGTGAGAAAAATGAACCTTATTGATTTTTATTCTTTAAATAAAGAGAAATCAAACTCCAGTCTAGAAACATCTACCATCACTACTGTGTTTGGAGGTTTAAATGGAGCTGGAGAAAATCTGGTGTGGGAAGTGGCCATAAGGTTGGGGTTTAGGGATGAGCACTTCTC
>NW_020955443.1:114167-211222 GCF_003031625.1 Empidonax traillii
AAAGTGAGTTGAGTGAGAAAAATGAACCTTATTGATTTTTATTCTTTAAATAAAGAGAAATCAAACTCCAGTCTAGAAACATCTACCATCACTACTGTGTTTGGAGGTTTAAATGGAGCTGGAGAAAATCTGGTGTGGGAAGTGGCCATAAGGTTGGGGTTTAGGGATGAGCACTTCTCTAGCAGGGTCCTTCCAAGGGCTGGAAGTCCCTCCCGCTCTCTTGCTGCCATCCCATTAGTCACTCCCGGGATACTGGGACAAGGATTCCCAACCGCCGCTGTCCCGGGTCCCGCACCGCCACCTGCTGGCACCGCGCTGGAAGTGCCGCCGCGCCGCCCGCTCGGTCCATCCCGCCCGGCACATCCCGCTCCCACCGCCCCATCCCGCTCCCACCGCCACATCCCGCTCCCACCGCCACATCCCGCTCCCACCGCCACATCCCGCTCCCACCGCCCCATCCCGGCCCTCGGCTCTGCTGCGGAGCCGAGCATCGCCCGCCGGGCTCAACCCTCCACTCACGGCTTCTAAGGGGATGTCCTGTCGCTCCTAGGCGGCATTTTGCCTTCAGTGCGGCCCTCAGTGTCATCTTTTCTCAAGGGCATGCCTTCCGCAAAGACCTGCCAGGCTTCTGTTATTGACCTCACAGGGAATTTTTAATCTCATGGCCATTTCACAGCAAGTCAGCTTAATTAGTCCTAACAGTCAGTCTCATCTCTGGATCGTGGCTGTCGTATTAGTGAGAGTCCTGGGGTCTGGATCACTTAGTCAGCGCTTCCTGATGTCATCCAAAGTCTTTGCTTCATACATTTCTGATGAGGATCAAAGCCTGCTGGCTCCTCTCTCTTTCTGATCTATTTTTAATTAGCTGTTTGGAGTCTTTGCTGTTACAGCCATGGAAGGTGATCTCGGTGACACAGCCTCATTTGTCCATATGTAGGAATGTCGATGCCTGTGCAGAGAACTATAACATGTTGTCCAGGCAACAGTAGGCTTGAGAGCAAGGAATGGGAGCTCACGGACAGCTCTTGGGAAGAGGTTTGCTGGATGCTGCAGGACCAGATGCCAGGATACCTAACTAGAATGGCAGAATGCCTACAGAAAGAGGACAGGGAGCCAGTAATGGAAAACTTGTTACTTTTTGATGAATTAGCTCCAGATCGTGCCAGAAGAACAGTTGTTTTCGCTGCCCGCAAAATCTGTACAAAGCAGTCAGGAGAACTGCAAGGCATGGGAACAAGCCCTCTCAAAATTAAACTGCTTCATGGCATGGTATGGGTAATTTCCCATTTTTCTTACTGCAGGGACTATTCAGTACCCACGACTTGGTAACAGCTTTATCCATCTTGATCATGACCCAGCTGCAATGCATCAGGGCCACATCCTGCAAGGAGCTGAGTATCTTTTGAAACTTTCTGAGTGCCTTTGGCTCAGCACTTCCCACCAGCATTTTAGCAAAGGCTGGAGCAAAGTCGTGGAGTCCTTCGGCACTGTGCAGCCCAGAAGGGCACAGAAGAGGACTGTGGGGACTGTTCAAGCCAGCCAAAATCTGCGAGAGGTCTGGCGCTTTTGCTTGCTGCCTTTACAAGAGATATTGTCATTACTTATTGATTGGTTATTTATGCTGCAGTAGCATCTTGGCCGGGAACCCTTAGGCCACAGGCACGAGGGGCCATACAGAATCAGAACAGGAAGACAATCAATCCTTGCTCCAAAGGAGCTCACAGTGAGACAAGAGACAGCAAATGAGTGTTACAAAAATGGCAAGGAAAGGGAACAAGGGACCAACATTATTAGGTGTAAGAAAGAATTAGTCCACAGTCAAATAGCATGGCTAAAAACCCACAGAAATTGTTGACTCTCCTGCCTGTTTTCCCTCCCTAGCTAGGTTTTCTGCAAAGCCAGAAATGTGTCTGTTGCTTTCGATGTGCTAGATTTGTTATACATCTTCCTCAGAAAGTTCCTGACCTAAAACACATGGAAAAAGATGGAAGTGTTTTTGCTGGCTTCAACGGACTTTGGATGAGCCAAAAGTCTTAGATGCAGAACACTTTGGTGGAAATGGGATATTATTTTTGCAGTCAAACTTTTGTCAACCTAAAGCCCTGTGCCCCAGAAGATTTATTCAGGGACTTCCTTGTTTACTAGTACTAGTAGTTTAGCAATTCCTCCCATTTCCCCCCCTTAATTAAAAGTATTCCAAAAGCAACCCCTGCAACCTAGTATTGGGATTGTGTTCAGCTTGAATCAGAATATTTTGCTCTCAGATCCAGCTTGTGCAGTTTCACATATCTTGGTTAAAATGCAAATGATTTCATCTTAATAATGTTACCAGTCTGACAAACATTTCATGTGAAGGGTTTTGGGGAATCTGTTTCTTCAGCAACTGTACAACCTGAGCAAGTATCTGGATACTTCCTCAGATTATATGGGTTTGTGCATCAGCAGTAGCTGCAGACACAGCAGGTATTTGGTGACCTGTACTTTATTTCTGTTTACAGCCATAAGGGTAGAAATGGAAAGATTTGTGGATCTTACTTTTTTTTTTTTTTTTTTTTTCCCAAAAATCTGACCTTGTATATTTTGCTGCAGAACTACTCTGCGCTCTGAGATTTAAAATAGAGCTTCCTTGCACAGGTTTTCCCCTGCTTTGCTCTAGCTGACCCAGAAGTCTGAAGGAATTGTGACTTTAATTGAAAGAGCAGGCACCCCACCAATAACTATCTTTGCTTGCCTGTCCCCTTCGTTGCTTACTCAAGTTCATGCCCGTCACAGTTAGAAAAGCAGCTTTGATGGTGATAAGAAGGAACAGTAATCCTGCTCACTGCTGCCACTGAGCATGCAGGGAGTCTGAACAGACCAGACACCTGGGAGCAAAGCTGTCACTGTGCCATCAAAAGGGGGGAAAAAAGCAGCAGCACAAAACCCACTCATTTAGAGGAAAAGGCTCATCTTCAAATATCTCATAGAACTGGAATAACCTGTAAAAGAAAGGGATGAAACTAACAGGTACCTTCAATGAGCGTTAGGCCAGTTGAGGGCAAGAAGATAAACAAAGTGAAAAAAGTAAAACTCCGAGCAATATAAACCTTTAGCAAGTGCTGTATCTCCGTGGAAGACGAAAACATCTCTCATCAGGTCACAACAGAGGCAGAAAGTCACTCTGCCAGCACTTTGGTACTGCTAAGTGCAGCAGATGATTGTAATGACTGAACATAGAATTGGAGATCACAAGGGATTTTTTATTTAATACTTTACTGGCTCCAACTAAAGGTCTGATTTACCTTGCATACAAAGTCACTTTTAGAAGAAGCATCTTCCCAGGCACCCAGCATTCAGTTAACTCCACAAAGAAGAGGAGAAAATAATTCCAAGGCCAAAAGATCGTGACGCTTGGCAGGAGAGACTATTTGAATAATTGATAGGAATATCTGGAAAAAGAAAACAGGATGCGAGATGGACGCTCGTGGCCTAGAGAGAAGAACAATATCTTCCTGTACAGGTAGGATTTATGCCCATTTCTTTTGAAGGTGAGGCACTGGCCATGCCAATGAGAGGGCAGTAAGCACGGATCTGTCCCACCAGGATTGTTTTTATATTCCTCATGCTATGGATCAGACCCTCAGCTGGGGGAAGATCCTTCTGTGAAGTAAGACAACTTGATTTGGGTGCTCAGGGGTACAGTAGTGGAGCTCTACACCCTGCAGTGAGTGGAGTTCAAAGCACTGGTTACATCTCCCTGGGCTGAAATGGAAACTTCAGTGCACACCAGTGCCCTAAATGTGGGTGTCTCATTCTGTGAGCTGAATGTCAACGGCAGAGCAGAAGCAAAGCCATCAGAACTACACCAATTGGTAGTAGCCATAAATCTGATCCTATTATTTTCCTGGCTTTAGGCATATATATATGTGTCTTTGTTTATATTAACCAGAGTTAATGGCCACAATTTGCTAATAAGTTCACTGCTGGCAGTAGGATAGAAATGAAGGTGTTTTACAGATCCTCATAAAATAAATTGCTAACTGTTTGTGAAATATTAAATTCAGGGGCTTATGCCTAGAGTATTTAATGCAGTTAATGATGCATCTTTGACCTCCTTTGTGCTTTTGTGGTTTGGCCAAAGTGTTCGTACATCTGGAATTTGGCTTCTTCATAAAATGTTAAATAAACACAAAGTTGTCATCACGTATATGAGAAATTACAGAGCTCTGTGTGTTGCTTTTGAAAATTCACCTTCACTTTGTCTGCCCTTTTAAATAAAATGCCACATATTTAATATCTGTTTGGATGTAACAGAATTTTTGCCTATTTCAAGGAATCTGATACTTTGTCGGGGCAAGGGTTTTCCTCTGGCTCTGTGGTGCACACACACACACACACACCACCTTAAATGAGCTCAGTTTGCCTGCAAAGACCTCCTGCAGGGCTGTGCAATGGCACGGCAAGTAATAGCTTAAACCTGCTTAGAGCAGCAGCTTTTGAGAAAAAATTTCCAGCCAGTGTCACATTTAGTCAGCACAGGAGATGCTGTCAGTGCTCTAGCTGAGACTGCCAAATTTTAGCCTTGAAAGATGGTAAGTCAGCCTTCCTCTTGTGTCCTGCTCTTCCCACTGCTTTGGGCAAACAGGGAGGCTGTGGATGCACCCACAACCCACGTGTGCAGGGGCACGCTGCGAACCAGTGACCTGCAGGCAGTGCTTGCTCTGAGGAAGAGAAGGTCTGGAAGGGAAATACATGCTAAAAATGTGCTAAAATCTGCCTTTGGAAGAAGATACCTCGGAGTCTGAAGAAATAAAGAGAACTGGCAAATATTTCTCTTTTTCCTCTCTTTCTACAACAAAACAAACAGACTGTTTTAAGTAATCTCCTGAGGTAATGGGTTGATCTGGTTTTCCAAAAGGGCTATAGTAGTCCTTTTCCTGTCTTCTCTGGAGGATGGTTATATGACTTGAAAATTTATTCAGCTGGGCTTTGGCACAGTTTGTTTTAGAGTTCATCTCTGTTATTTCTTTCCTTGCATGGATTTTTCTCCTTCCCTGATTCATTATAGAGGATGGATTTGAGGTCCTTATACAAAAGATTTGCTAATGGCTATTTTCTCTTTCCATCTCTTCTTTTTATCTGCAATTTTTCTCAGTGACTCAGGATTAATATCAACTATAACAGTTCATTTCAGTGCTTGGAGGAATTTGGGGGGAATTGAGCTTGGCACTTTGTAGGTTAGTTGCTTAGCTACCTAATGTGGTCTAGGAACATCTCTTTTTTTTCTTCCCTCTATATTTAGCATGTCCACTGTAGTCTGAATCTTCTTCTGTGCCTCCTTTCATCCCGTACATTCACAGGTTTTTATAAGGTTTTTCTGTCTAAGTCTGTGGGAGACTGTGACAGCATATTTTCTTAGTGCTGCGTTGTTCCAGTTGTTGCTCTTCAGCAATCATTTGAATGGACTTCTGTGGTTTTGTAGCCCTTAAGGAGCTGTCAAAATTTCTAGTTATACTGGCCAGTTCAGGCTTGGTAAGTCAATTCAAATCTGGCCTAAGTATAAAAAACTTCATTGACTCCACACATAAACACAGAGCAAGTTTTAAGCGTGTCCGAAACAGCTGATCTTCTGTATTTCTCTCAAAGTTCTCAAAGTTCTACTTTGTTTTAGGAAGTAAATACCATCATCCAGAAGACACAAACTTGTAAATACATTCAACAGATGACAGTATCCTGAGCTCACCATGTAATCTCTCACTAAATTAGGAAGTAATCAACAGAGATGGTGTCCTTGGAAACGACCAGATGCAAAATACCTGAGCTGCCTTCAGTCTGCACCTTCCCCTGTCCTGCTCCCTTCACACAGACAAAGATTTGGAAATACACTCTGCAGCTTCAGGGTTCTCAGTGTGGAAGTGTGGAAGGCTGCAGCTGAGCTGGTTCCCTCCCTGCAGAGCTCCATCCTCAACCCCTCATAGACCTGATTGCATCCCTGATGAGAAGGTGAGTGGGGCAGGGATTGAGTCAGCTCATCCTCCCTCCTCAAAATTGAACAAATGGCCCTGCCAAAAGGCTGTTTTATTGAAGAGGGGGTGGCAAAGTGGGAATAGGAGAGAGAAGGAGAAATTACTACAGCTAATCCCTGTCTGTGAAGGGCTCCAACACAGCAGCGCCCCACTGGAGAGGACAAACAGTGAATTGATTTTGCTGACTCGAGTTTCCAGGCTTCACTACCCATCCCAGGGCAGGTGTGGGACAGAGATGCCCCACCATCCCACTGACCTTTCCTAGAGCCACTCACTCAGGGTCACTCCTTCCCTAGCCAGGTCTGACGGGCATTTTCTTCCTCCTGCTCCCTCTGGCTTTCCCTTTCCACTGCTGGCCAATCCTACTTGTCATCATTTATTTGTAAGTATCTGAAGGGAGAGTGCCAAGAGAATGCAGACAGTATTTCTCTGTAGTACTGAGAAATAGGACAAGAGGCAGAAACTTATGCAGAGGAAGTTCCACTTGAATGTGAGGAAGAACTTCTTTCCTGTGCAGGTGATGGAACACTGGAACAGATTGACCAGAGAGGCTGTAGAGTCTCCATTGCTGGAGATATTCCAGAACCATCTGGACAAAATCATGTGCCATGTGCTCTAGGATGACCCTGCTTGAGCAGGGGGGTTGGAGCAGATGATCCCACTGGTGGTCCCTTCCAACCTTAACCATTCAGTGATTCTCTGATTCTGTGATTTAGTGGTTTCAGCTCCACCTTCCACCACATGAGACGACATCTTTCTTCTCTGCCATGCTCACCTGGGCTGGCAGCTCCAGCAATATCCTTTCCAGTCCTCCACATCCAATATCTCCCTCTGGTTTCACGCAGCCCAGCTCTCTGAAAGGTTGCCAGAGAAAAACTCCTTTTTCTCATCCCAAAAAATCAGAAATGTAGTTGAAGTCCATTTAATTAAAAAGAGTGTTTCTTGCCTCATTCTTTCATCCTGATAAGGTTTTAGAGCAAAACTGGGCCAGTGAATATGGACACTGTAGGTTCTCAAAAAACCAAAAGGGAAGGGGAGGGAATTGATCCAAACTGGTGGGTGTAATGACTGCCAGTGACAAAAAAATGCCACAACCTCACAAGCTGCAGCTGTCCAACTTCACTCCTTCTACTAGGTCTAGCCCTCAGCTAGATTTGTTCCAACCAGATTTGTGTCTGCCTTAGTTCTGGATGCAAATCTGGGTGCGTGAGTGATGGCTACGCTGGGAAAATCGGAGTGGGTGGAGGAACGCTGTGATGTGCCTTGAAGCTGTGCCCAATGTTAGATTTTGCTCAGAGGCAGTTTCTGGTATTAGCTCACAAATAAAAAAGTGCCATGCAGAGTCAACTGCCAGCCACTGGGAGCTGTGGGGACAGGACAAACCAATGGTGATGAGGAGTAGATTCCTCTCATATAATTCCTATCTGATCCGTAACACAGAATGATTCTGTTTCTCAAGTCCCCATGCACAGCACAGCTCTGTAGCTGCTGAGATTCTTCTCTGGGACTCAGACTTTCATTAAACAAAGGGGGAAAAAAAAAAGATAAAATGTCTGGCCTTTATAGCTGTGAATAAAACCTTCCAAGCATGAAAAGAAAGTCAAGTCTTTCCTATGCACAGAAATCTATTGCTTTAACTACTTTAGGAGGCAGAATGGAAGACATTAGCCTGGTACAAAGCTATTTTATACCAGTGCAGCTAATCCCATATGGCAGGGAAACATATGGGCACAGCTCTCAGGCACTTTTATCCTAATGGAAGACTGAGCATACAAGGGGAGGCATTTTGGCCCAGGCTGGCAATCGGGGACAACCTAGTTCAGCACAAGTGACGCAGCTCCTGCAGCTGATGCAGGAATGTCACAGCCACTCAGACCCTGGTTCATACAGCAATTACACCAACCCAAAGCCCAGCTGTAACCTTGCTCTGAGCAAGGCTGCTGGGCCCATATCAGAGCAGATCAGCTCCAGAAATGTCTGGCTGTATCACAGCATTGGTAGGGCTTTGCTTTTCCTCTTTAATAACAGAATCCTGCATGCAGACACACCTCGGGAAACAGAGAAGTCATCTTGCTGGCAGAGCTTACTGTGCTTGGGAACTGTTCTGACCTTTCAGCAAAAGAAGGATCATTATGCCTGTAGAAACTGTAGAGTTTCCCCTAGAAAGAATGGCTGTGAGAGCAGCAAGAACATCTTTGCAACAGAGTGCAAGTCTGAATCTGTAGCTGCCCTGTAATGTTTTTTCTGAGACAAGTGTGTGCTCTCATCCTGTTTCTAGGGGGCACTGACCTTAATGAAGATATCATTCTGTGGATGACCTGTTTCTCAGGACTGTATTTCCAAGGGGCTTGTTCCAATGCTTTTTTTCTGTTCCTCCTGTGCCCCTCAAAACCACTGGGTCTCCTTTTCAAACACCTAAAAAAAAAAAAGAAAAAAAAAAAAAAAAAGAAAAAAAAGCTTCAAATGGTTTCTGCAGCTTACTTGAGCTCCCTGGAGCCTGCAGAAGAAAGTCCTTCTGGTCTCTTCCTCCCTTGTCCTCTGCAGGTCTCTGTGGCAGATGGCACGGCCTGATTTGTCCCAGGTAACTGCTCTGTGCCAGCACCTGGAACTGTGCCTGAGGGCTCTGGGCCCTCAGGACTCTGCCCTTGAACCTGTGCTTCCTTTGCATAGTCATCTTCTCAGATGGTTCAGGCTACAAGGACAGCTCATATTAGTGCTCCAGCAGCCAATGGTGGCACAGGGGGTATGACAGAGGTTGTACAGTTCAACAAAGAAGTGTCATTACAAAACCCAGGTTTGCTTCCAGATTTCTTGTCTGAACTATGAGGTTCTGAATTGGCCTTTTTTTCTGCCACCAGTGTGACACTAAGATTATTCAGAGGGCTGGAAGGCAGAAGTACGTTTGCAAGGACACTTGAAAAGTTCCGTACCACTCGGTTCTGAAGGACATTCCAAAATGGAGATGTTAATTTTACAATGGACCTTTTCAAGTGAAATAGCTCTGTCATGCCTCATTCCAGCGAAGTGTCTCCTCCTGTAGCAACCTGAAAGGAATTTCAAAGAGAGAAAACCTCTGGGCTGCCTGATGGGAAATTCCCACTAGCTTTTCATTGCCTGAGAAACTCCCAAAAACCTGTGCTCAGATATTTAGCAGTGTTTCCCTTCCATCCTCATGCCTGTGGGTGGTATCTGTGAATATTTGCACATATATTGCTCCTGTTCACATGTGCCTCTGGAGATCAAATTTTTCTGCATTATTGAAGGAGAAAACATGCAGTAGGAGTCCCAACTCTCTAACAGGGTCCTATTTGCTGCTGAGTGCACAGATGCAGGTAGAGACAATCCTCAAGCTACCCAAATTCACTGAATAAAAAGGCAAAAGGAAAAGCTGAATGACAAGGTAATACAAGCAAGGTGATAGACTGGGTCCATGACAGAGCCATGAGGAACTTCATATCACCCATCACATCACCCAAATCTTGGTCTTTGATGTGCCTTACAGACTTTGTGCAGCCACCTGCTGAGTTCCAGGGTGGTAGCTCTGACTCAGCTCTGTTGAGATCTGCTACTGTCTGGAGCCACACTGCCTTCAAGTTATGAGAGGGACTGTTTGCCCGGTGCTGGGAGATATCTCTGGCTTTGTTTATGATGAGAGCAGATCTAAAGATAGTAATGAAAAGTCACTTTTTGAGAATAGGAGGCATTTATGCCCCTGAACAGCATCCAATGGAATTCTCAGTCCCCAGGACTCAGGCAAAGGCAGTCAGGGGAAGTGAAAGACAAGAAAGCAGGGAAAAATTGCTTTCCTCTGAGACTTTTTTTGACCATTTGATAACTGAATGCAAATATACCAGTGTTTCCCAGCTCCTTACAGACTCACCATTAGCTTCTGTTTTCTTTCCTGCTGTACTGTCAAGGAAAGTCTGCAGGCTTTGTTAAGATGCACATTGTGGGTATGTTGCTCAGTAGATCCACCTCCCCAGGTAATGCCAAGTTACTCAGGCACATTTCCCAGATGCTACATTTGATGTTGCTGGGGCAGACAGGCTTTTTCCAATTACTCACCCCATTCCGGGCGAGCCAAGAGCAGCCTCTCCTCTCCCAGTCCATCCACCTTCTGCAAAACTCACACATCCAGGGCTGAAACCCATCATCTGACCCACTCCTGTGCCTGTGGAAAACCCTCGGGAGGAGGGATTCCCCTTGCTGTGGCAAACCTCAGCAGGCTGAGCAGCCAGCTTCCTGCTTCCTTCTAGTATTCCCCATCCCTGAAAGCGTTCAAGGCCAGCTGGATGGAGCCCTGAGCAACATTATCTAGTGGGTGTCATCCCTGTCCTCGGCAGGGAGGTTGAAACTAGATGATCTTTGAGGTCCTTTCCAACCCAAATCATCCTGTGATTCTCTGATTACCACCTCGAGCCCAGGGCATTCGGCAGCACAGCTGTGGGCACTGTCAGTCCTTTCTTTCTCAGGGCTTGGCTGCTCTTAAACCTGCAGCATGTGTGTGAGCTGAGCAGCGAGAGACACAGAGGCGAGTGCCAACAAAAACAGACCTGAAAGGACCAGTTTCTGTAGGAAATGCCAAAAGACTGAAATGTATGAAGCATGGTTCATGAACTTTGGTGGGGAGAGCAGCAATGCAGTGCCAGGTGTAGGAACTGAAGAGGTTTGGCACTCAGAGAAGGCTTTAGAAATACGTAGAGCAGCATCCAAAGAAGAATTTGTGGTAGGCTTAGGCAGTACACTATGGAGGTGGCCTTGGAGCACAGCACTAGCGTAGCTGGAGGATCAGCCTCTCCACGGAAAATTGAGCTGCTGAGAGGCTTGAGTTGTCCAAAGCCTGGTAGTGCCCTGGACAGAGGCCTGGTAGCTTGGCAGCCACACTGTTCTGCTCTGAGCTCCAGAAGGACTGAGAGGTCCTTTAGTTGAGAGCTGGTATTTGCTCTGGGATGATGCCCCTAAAAGCACTTTCTTCCTTTCCTGTTTCATTTGGCTGATGGATGTTTTTTGGATGATGTTGTTTTTTCCTCTGTTTTCTTTCTCAGCACTGTAATGGTGACTCTGCTTCATTCTCACTTTCAGGACTGTATGCTAGGCAGGGGAGCTGTCAGATGGGGTGTGAGCCCAGAGCAGGGCCCAGATTGGGGAAAGCTACTTTCCAGTTCCAGGTATAGAGACCTTCCTTTCTGTGTGGGATTCCTGGAATGTCTCTCTGTGACTGCTTTCAAATCAATCCAGGTGTTACGCTGCACTATGGAAAATGCCATTGAACACAAGGAAGGAAACCCCCACAGACCTACACATTTGCCCTTGAATAAATGAGGACTCAAAAAAAAGATGGAAATGTAAGTGATGTGCTGCGTGCAGGCAGTGGGAAGCATTAGAAACACCGGGATTACTTTGCAAATCCTTTTTCAAAGCAGCAGCCGTAGGACACAACCACATCAGATGCATATCATTTTTCTGTTCACAAATGCTTTTAGACACCTAATCATAGCCTGTGGCATCACAAGAGGATGTGCATTGGAGCGAGCCCTTGGTCCATATGCTCTGGAGCAATCCCCAGTTCCTCCTCAGTTACAGCCAAAAGTGGCATGAATTTTGGGAAAATCATCTGTCTTCTTACCATTAAGAGGATGGATGTATTCCCTCCCATATATTGTAACCAATGCTTTTTTTCATTATTAATCTCTTAAATGAGACAGTTACTCCCAAATGCATAATTTTCCTTTAATAATATCAGATCTTCAGAGCTTCTGATCTCTGAAGCCAGACAGTGTTTTGTTTCAGTCTGTCTTTATCTGCAGCAAGAAATTTTGTTTCTTTCTCTCGCTTGGTAAATCACAATTTTTCATATGCTGCCACAGATGCTCTGCATGGCCAGACCTCATTCCATTAATGTTCACCTTCGGCCAAGCACTGCCTGTGTGAGAATTTTGATTCTTATTTTGTATGGGGACTTAGCAAGGAGAGGCACATGCCTTCACCAGCTCATGCCACTTCTTTGGCAGCTTTAATTTTTCCTCTGTGCAGTTTTTTTGTTTTGTTTTGTTTTGCTTTGCTTTGCTTTGCTTTGTTTTTGGGGTTTTTCGGCTTTTTTTTTAGAAAGCATCGTTGAGTAAGAGCCTGCCAGGACCGCAGTGTGCTTAAGAGTCTGGAAGCACAGACAGTTTCTCCCACACAGGTGATCCCACCAGAATCCAGCTCCATGACAGCTGGAAGGAAGAATCAAGGGATCAGAGGAAAAGAGTAATTTATTTCTGTGCAAGAGAGAGATAACTGAACAATAATCTTTCGAGTCCAGCAATCCAGTGAACAAATATGGGCTATGTTAGAGAGCGAGCTGCAAAAGGAAGGAGGAAAAGCCAGACTCTGGGAATGGGATAATGCAAGTCTGGCATCCTCACCTGACTTTTCAACAGAAGGCTAGAGGAACACAGCAGCAGATTGCCTGGGTAGTCTGTCACCTCCCCAGCACAGGATTTTTTGAGTAAAAGCCATCTATATGGAGCAGTTGAGGGTACTGCCTGTATACAAGTGTGTGTATACCTGTGTACAGGTATGACTGCAGGACCTCTTAAGGGCTTGCTTATATTATCACATCACCCTCCAGCTCTCTCCCACAGAGAGCACTGGCAAAATATTTGCTCTCTCTAACAAGAGGCAGCCAATATTTGAGACAGTTACTTAGCCAAAAAGTTATTACTCTCCTCTGGGTTACCAGCCCTGGCTGGTGTAGCCAGACTTTTACATTACGTCTTGAGATGCGCAAACCACCTTCCCTCTGCCAGCAAAGGAAGAAGCTGACTTGGAGCCCAGACAAACGAATTATTCTCTGCTCATTGCCCAAACTGAGTAAAACACCGAAGATAAACAAATAGCATGTGTGCCTAAAACTGCTTGGATTAACACTTTTATATCCCAGGTTAGCCTGGTTCAATGAAGGATTCTTAAGGGCATTTTTAACCTTGTTACCCTTAGAGGGGGAAGGATCATGGTACATAACACCCTTCCTAGGGGAAGGGAAATCTTAAAAGCTGTCCATGATCAACAGCCCAGCTTCTCAAACAGCTTCAGCAACAAGTTGTCTTTGGGAAGTTCAGATCCAAACTCTGCCTACTGGGCCCAAGTGTAGATAAAACTACCTTCACCGCCCTTATATGCTGCAGATGTTTTGCAGACGAGCAGTGGAGAGCACAGCCTACACTTGGCGAAAAAGCTCTCGCTGGCTTTTAGTAATTTTGCATGTTTGGTAGCATATCGAACCATTTATGTCTTTATGATGCTGCACATCACTCAAGCATGAAGGTGCTTTAAAATTATGCACCTTTTTGCAAAGAAAATCATGACCTTCCTGTACTCATCAGAGTATGGCTCTCAACTAGAGGTTCCCCTGAAGAGAAAACTGGAAGCCAAGGTGATCCTGCTGCAGTCTAGGAGGAGGCAATTCTATTAACTGAGACAAGAACCTAGATCTCCTCCCTGTGCAGACTGGTCTGTTAAGGCATGATGAGTTGACCCTGAGTAGGTGCCAAGTGCCCACCAAAGCCACTTTATCAATCCCCCTCCTCAGCTGGACAGGGGAGAGGAATCGTATCAAAAGGCTCATAGGTCAAGATAAAGACAGGGAGAGTTCACTCACCCATTATCGGCATGGGGAAAATTAATTGGGAAAAATTGGGGAAAATTAATTTATTTTATTAACAATAAATCAGAGCAGGATAATGAGAAATAAAACCTAAATCTTAAAACACTTTCCCCCCACCTCTCCCTTCTTGCTGGGCTTAACTTCACTCCCTATTTTCTCTATCTCATCCATCCATCTTGGAGCTGGCTGGCATTGGCTCTGTCAGATATGGGGGAAGCTTCTAGCAGCTTCTCACAGAAGTCACCCCTGTAGCTCCCTCACTACCAAAACCTTGCCATGCAAACCCAATACACGAGAAAAATTTGGGAAGGAGAGCTCTGTCCTGGCAGCACATGTGAGCGCTGAGCAGGTTTGGTGCACCGTGATGGGCACTGGTGGGAGTCAGAATTTAATGCAGTGCCATGTAATGCTGTGTGGATCCGAAATAACCACTGTCAGGCAAGTGGTATCTAAAGTGCCCCTTCAGGATCGATCACCACCATGGTTTTATCCAGGTAGAAGTGGCAGAGGTCTCCTGTGCACAGTGCCGAACGGGGTGGTGAGGAAACGCAGGAGGGAGCACAGAACAGTGTTTAATAATGAACATCTGGCTCTCAAGGCACAGGCTGAGAGACTGATTTATCGACATGGAGACAATAGACTATTGTGCTATGTCACAGGGACCATTTGACTGGGTCTATTCATTCCTACAGATATATGGACTGTCCATCTCTTATAAATTATCTCCTCCTTTCTTAGGTTGTTGCTTCTCACTTTTTTTTCTCTCTTGCTCTTCCTGGAGGGGTATTTTTGAGCTGAAATATATAAATATCTGATACTACCACATTATTTTTTTTCCTTGGCAGTGCTCAATGGCAGCATGTGAGAGCGTTGTCTGAGTATTTTCTACTTGTAGCAAAACCAGATCCTCTTGCTATGACTTATTCTGCCCTTTCATATTCTGGCACGTGTGTGCAGGGCTGCATGCACTGGGGTAATGTGGCCAGTCAATCAATGGTAATTACAATTGTCTGAGGACTAAGGGGTCAGGTGTTCTGCTGTAAACTACAAACCTGCTCTTCCCAGGTTCTCAATGAGTGGTGCCACCAAACATTAGTGAGGCCTTGAAAATCCCTCAGGAAAATTGAATCTGCATTGTTATTGTATAAATAGGAAAACAAAGGCCCAGTCAAGTCCCAGCACGAATTATGAACTGTGATTCTGGGAGACCCCAGTTTTTGGCTTCCCAGTGTTGATGCCAAGGGCCCCATTCTCATGTGTGTGAGATCTGTACTTCCCACCACTGTAAAGTGGAACAGAACTGCCATTTGAGAATAGAAGGAAGCATTTGCTATCTCTGTTCTGTTTCCATTTCCTTTGCACCAAATAGTGCTGTGAAGTACTAGACTGGAAGAGAAGAAAGTATGTTGGGAAAGTATTTGAAACTTAGCATTCATCTAAGGGAATGTCAGCACCAGCACTGCTTGTGCAGTGTTAATTCAGGCCCCTTCATGAATATGCAATTGAAAGCAGACTATAATTGCACACGTTGTTTCCTCTAGTCCCCTGCCTCATTTAGTACCCAGAAAGGATGATGCTCAATTACTGAGCAGCTAGTCAATAATCTTTTCTATCCTTACTGTTGTGGAAGGGCCCTGTGTCTTATTTAATGCCTGTCTTTAAGCCCTGTTCTGAATATAGCATTACTCTCTTTCTCCTGGGGCACGTCTCTGGAACTCTTTGTTATTTGAGTGCATCACAAATACGAGCGCTTGGTGTCACAGCCTGCAAGTTTATTAGCGAGACAAGCCCCTTGTACCAGGGAGGGAACCAAGATACAGACAGGCTGGAAACCATCTTTAAATTTGAGTGTCCAGTTGAGGTGCTGGAGCATGACCAGGGAAGAACAACGGAGCTGGGGAAGGTTCTGGAGCACAAGCCTTATGAGGAGCACTTGAGGGAACTAGGCGTGTTTTATCTGGAGAAAAGAAGGTTCAGGGAAGACCTAATTGCTCTCTCCAACCACCTGAAAGGACATTGCAGTGACACAGGGGTCATTCTCTTCTCTCAAGTAATAAGTAATAGGACAAGAGGAAAACACCTCAAGTTACACCAGGGGAGGTTAAAATTGAATATTAGGGAAAAATTCTTCACTCAAAGGGTGGTCAAGTGTTGGAACAGGCTGCCCAGGGAAGTGATAGAATCACCATCCCCAGAAGCATTCAGAAAAATGTAGATGTGGTGCTTAAGGACATAGTTTAGTGATGGACTTGGCAGTGCTGAGTTAATAGTCGGACGAGATAATGTTAGAGGGCTTTTTTAACCTTAATGAGCCTAACTCTATGATACCAATGTTTATTTTGTTTTTTAACCACTTAATATGATCCAAGCCTACAGCAGAATGATCTCAGTTTAGGATTACCACTGTCCATGTCTTTCCCTACAAAATAGCCATGTTGGACTCACTGCCATTGCACACGTATGAGCTGGGGAGATGCCATGCTGGAGCCCTGAGCCTTGGCACTCAGCAGCGTCAGGTAGATCAGGCTGGTTAAACATGGACTAAACCCAACAGATCTGTTTTGACAGGTCCAGCCAGACAGAGCAGGAGCATGTCTAACCCCTCCTGGCAGAGCTGCCCGGGCAGGCTGTCAGCCAGCAGCCTGGGCTCGGCCACCAGGACCGCTGTGGGCAGGAGGCTGGGCACGCTGGGCCAGAGCCTGCTCAGGAGACCCATCTTTCAGAGCAGTACAGGCAATGTTAGTACAGCCTTGGCCTCAGGTTCTCAGGATAGAAGGCAGCATTGGTGCTGCTCGAGCCAAGAGGAAGCATCAGTCTTCAGAAAGTGTCACCCAAAAACCGCAGGCCAGTTTTAAAAATACGCTGCAAGCAAATCGTCCGTGGTCATATGGGAAATGTGTGGTAGGCTGGAAATAAAATGTGGACATCCATCTCCCAGCCCTGTGTTTTAATGACAAAGCTGTACTTCCCAAATACCTATTTAGTTATTTTTTTCCTCTATCAGAAACATTCTTTATGCATGTCCAAATTTTTTTCCCGCAACAGCTTTACAAGGGTGGATCTCTATTATAGGCCTCTTTTTTTTTTTACACTGAATACTGAGGGTATTTTAATGCACATGGTTTGTGGAAAAAACTTCTGACAATTGACGTTTAAGCCTGCAGGAGCCTAAAGTGGTGAGAATTTAATACAGCAGTGAGGTGCAATGCGAAGGGACCTGCACCTTGTCTAAAAGCCATTAGCATTTTAGGAACCAACCATTTTAAGGAGAAAATACTACAGTGTGTTGCACTCAAAAATATGGGTGAGTTAAGGTAAGCAGGAATATTGTTCTGGGAAGGAATGCTGGGAGAATAGTAGCTAGTCAAACAATTTTGTTTCGTGGAATTTATACTCAGTGCTTCCAGGCACAAGATGGGTCTCTGTAAAACTTTATAATCTTTTAACTCTCCTTGTTAGTGTTCTTCTGCGCAAGTTTAGACAAAATTTAAACAGCTAATTTCAACTGGTACTTACTTTTTGGAGAAACTCTGAATACCTGGTGCCTCAGGAACAGAGGTCAGTGAGATCATGAGTCCAAGCCATTGTCCAGGAGATGGTAAGGCCAGCGCATGGTGGTTGTTCTTATCCAATTCAATCAAAGCTTGATATTTATCAAAGATGAGCGCACTCACCTCCACACAGCAATAACCCAAAAAAAGAAATACAGTAACCTGAGAAGGTTATTGTGAGAGCTCCTGTTTAGACACTTGTTACTGTGTTTCTTTACCTGCTGCCATGGATAGTTTAAGAGCAAAGTCATTCTCTCTGCAGGGTGCAGAGCTCTACTGGCTATTTTAAGACATGGAGGCAGCAGGAGAGGAAAGACTACTGATGATTTGAGAAATGATAATCACTGTGCAAGGGCAAGATGCACAAGCACCAATGACTCAGAAAATTGTGTGCCAGCCAGAGGACTGAGAGGTGAAGGGGTATTGGAGGGACAACCACTGCACAGCCCAGACTTGGGAAGCTGCTGTTCCTTTCGGACACGATCGTGCAGTTGTGGCTCTGTCCAAAGCCACACCAACCAACTGTGAGATAGTTCTGAGCAGTGAATTGTGAACAACTTCTTTCTTCCAAAACCTCCATCCACCTCTTTGAAATCACATTGCAGAGGTTTTTGTGGTGCCAGAATTATGATTTAAGGACAGGTTCCGTTTTGGTCACAGGGGATAAGCCAGGTCACTTCTGGAGAGCTGTTTGTATAAGCTGCAGCATTGATTTAATTATTTCATGGGGAAGAGCAAACTAAAAGACCAAGCAGTTAAACCTGTGGGTATATTTTGGGCCAGATTCTTCCTAGATTAACTTTTGGTTACAAGCATCTACTCCAGCAGGAGACAAATCAGGTGAAATAACTACCCATGTGGAGTCTCCAAGACAGTAGAAGGAACATAGCCAGGGTAAGTATTTAACCTGGACATCTAAGGTTTGGGAGGATGTATGTTACCCGTGCCATGACATGGAGAATGGGAAGCCAAGAGGACCCAGTGTCATTCCCGATGAAGTTAAAAGTGGGTCTCTGTGTCACATAGCAAATAGAAGCCTTTGCTGAAAATCATTGGGAAAATATCTATAGGAATTCAGATAAACTTCTGCAGACATGTTTGGGATGACAACACATGGAAAGGTTCTTGCTGAAATATAGAGACAAAGGTGATGAGTAACAAACCCACAGGCTGAAAAATGTTTTCCAGCACTACAAAACACATTCTATCCTTACAGCAGCAGATCATGGACCACTTCAATTGTACCCAAAAAAGTAAAGTGCCTAATTGTCTTATGCAATTATTTCTCAGCCAAATTAGTGTCTTACCTTAGGTTCTTCACATCTCCCAAGTCCTGTCATTATTAGCAGTATTTGTGGCTTCTGGATCTCAGGATGAATTCATAGGCTAATGAGACCCACGAATCCTCCATCAGTCTTTCAGCCAGACAGGGACTAACTGGCCCTGTTATGAGCCTGTATCACTGCACACAGAGCAAAATGCAATGCCAATACATGAAGGGCTTTCAGAAAGAGTACTTGAGTTTTTGGTTTTGGGGTGAGGGTGGTTTTTTTTGGTTTTTTTTTTTTTTTTGTTTGTTTTTTTTTTGTTTTTTTTTTGGTTTGGTTTGGTTTGGTTTTTTTTTTTAACATATTGTCCAGAGGGAAGACGAAGAGAAAGATTTGGAAGAAATGTTAGAGAAGTGTTAAGAAGCTGTCAGTGTAATGCTGTCATGTGTTAATTAATGCAGTGGAGAAGATGATTATACTGAAATTATACAAATAGCCTTATCTCAGGTTAGCAGCAATTGAACTGAGTTTAAATAACTCACTACAATTAATTAAACAGTGCCTCCAAATGCCTCAGAAATTATCATGGTGCAAATCATTCCAGAACAATAGCAGGCCTCATCATTAGTTGGTATGAATTGGTTTACTCCACTAACTTCAATATACCTTATCAAACCAGTCAAACAACAGGAAACAATAATCAAAGGACTTACTTCAACCACTGAACAGATCAGGCAGCAGCTCAGAAGAAGGGAGGATATTGTTCCCAATTTTCCCAGCACAATGTCTCAGTGCTAGCTCATGTTATCAGACCAAAAGCTGTTACAAAAGCAAAAGATATCAGCCTCAGGGATGCCACTGCACTCCTGAAGAAATCTCATAAACAGGCCAAATTTACCACTTTGTGCTGAGGAAAACTTAGCCACCATTTCCCCATCCATATCCTGTGGATATTTCTCCACTGATGCCATCCTCTCCTGTGGTCATCCCAGCCAACATTACCCACTCCTGGTGCAGCTGGGTAGACTTAGTCTGAGATGGGGCTGTCCTCAGAACACTAAGAGAGCATAAGATACAAAGATTTTGGAGACATCTGGGCTTCAGTAACCTTTGGAAATCCCTCAGCTTCAGGGGTGACATAAAAGGTTCTCCAAAGTTGGTGGGATTGCTCAAGGTAGAGAGCTTTAGATGTGGGAATAAGGACAGTCCAGGAAACGAGCACTTCTCTCTGCTACACACCTCCCTCCTTAATACCCGGGAAGGTTTCTGATCATAAAATTCTTAATCTTTCAAGTTACAGGTAACACTAATCTGAAAAGCCTCCTGTAGCTGTTAAAGTAATTCCAAACTGCAGATGTTCACAGCTTGTAAATCTCCTTACGACTGCGTGCAAACCCAAGTAAATACACAGGAAACCCATGTACCCGTGGCCAGTGAAGAAATTAAATTAACAGCTAGCTTGTTACCACAGTACTTGTGCTACAAACTTGTCGAATGCTCATCCCAGCAGATGTGGTGGTGCCTTTTGAAGCGCGCTCTTACTCAGCCTGTGAGCCACCAGCCGAGCTCGTCACCTCATATAATCAAAGCCTTCAATCCTCTGCCCACCACATCACAAGCATGCCCTTGTCAGCTCATTTTATTGCTCTTGCTGGACTTTTTGACTCAAGCTGCCTCCTCTCTCCAGCTACATTTTCTTCAGCTGTGCCTGGGGACTCTCCCGTGACAACTGATGATAAGGTAAATTTGCTCTACACGATTTACGGTTGCTCTTTCTCCCTTTCCCCAGGGAGAGCAGTGATTATTTCCCTCTCAGGAATTATAGGTTTCTGGCATTTGCACTGCCTGGCATATCACTAGGAGATGATGCAAACCCTTGTGACTTCCAGTGCATGCCTTGGCTGCTGGACTCCCAGTCACTGGGCCCCAGCCCTGTGGGTCGGGTCCTCAGGACATTACAGGGAAACCAACAACTATCAGTCAGCTAATGCCTCTTAGACGATTTCTTTCATTGCTACTTTGTAAACAGTGTATTAAAGACAATTTGGATCAAGAGGGAAAGTCAGGATCACAGTGACTTAAGTTTTGATACAGGGCATGCCTATGGCCCCATCTGGGCAGGTGTCTCTCTCTGAACGTGTTTTGCAGTTTCCCTCTGTTACTGCAAAATGCTTGTGCTGGGCAGTGTTTTAGCATCATGGGTTACACCCTGCATAGGGTGCATGGATTGCTTGCAAGCTGAGAAGCTCTCCTCCACCTGCAGTGGAGATCCCCAGGCATTCCCAGTCCCAGTTACCCTGTTGGGGGTTCCCTGGGGAGACCAGACCACTTTGCAGTGTTAGGGGTGTTTACAGTGCAAGAGGGGACACTATAAGGCCAGGGACTGTCAATCCTAGCACCCATGCCTCTGAGGTGCCTTTACTCATATTGTGACCATGTGTAGAGCTCTCCAGTGTATGCAGAACTGGAACCACAGCCCCAGGGTCTGGCCTGTGGGCAGTCAGGCAGAGCAGCAGGGCAGTGTGCTGGCACACCACTGCAGTTTGGAGAGGCACAGTAAGTGGTCAGGGCTCATTCATCCCATGTGTGCAAGTGAAAGTCAACACAGGAAGGCAGCCCTAAGGGAAATACAAGCTTCCTCTCCACCACTCACCTTTGTCACCTCTTCTCTGAGTGATCAAATTCGCAGCTTTGCTCTGGAAACCTTCCAGAGCTCCGCTAATCTCTGCAAGTTTTCTGTCTGCCTTTGCCTATTTTTGTAGTGCTTGGCAATTTTCCTTCTCATCCAGTTATTAAAAAACTGATCCTAATATGCAAAGAGCACCTACAAAACCAACAACAATAAAAAAGATGTTTTGTCCACAAAAGAAATTCGTACCATCATCTGGTTGGAGAACACCTGCAATATTTTAATTGCCATGTGAATGGGACACACAGAACATGATTTCCAGATGTGTTCAAGGAACCAACAAATTTCTGAGGTAATTACAATGTGGCTGATAGCATTAGGCATAAACAGGAGCAGTAGGTAGTGTCAGGAGGTTTAGAAAAAGGAAATGTGATGTCTAGAAGGTTACAGTTCAGAATAATGCACCGCACAAAACATTATTAAAAAAATAAAGCTTATGTACCAAAAAGAAAAAGAATAGAGAAAGAAGTAGAGAAAGCCCCAAAATCAACTGAAATGGAACTAGATAGGAAAATGATGGGGCCAAATGCCCCTGAAAATGCTTTTGTGTTGGTGCATGCAAGTTACCTACCAGAAGGACAAGATTTGTGCAGCAGCCACTGCCCAGCCTTGTGCAGGATGCACAGGAGCCTCTCTAAACTCCTAAAACACAGCACAGCACAAGCCCTCATCCCTGCAGTGTGGTGTGATGCAAGCTTGGGGGCAAGTCTGGGTCTGGCTTCTCATTTCTGTATCAGCAAACTGGGCAGTGCCCCTCGGTTTGCTTACACTGTGGACTGCTGTAATTCCTTTCGTCAGCTGTCAGCCCTTGGTAACTCATTTTGGTTTAGGGGCATTTTTTTTTGTAGCTGAAAAGCTGGAAGGAAATTGGATTTTGTGTTTGCTCTGAAAGCACTCCAAATGTTCATGTAAATGAAAAATCTTTGTCCTCTACTCTCTTGTGGCAAACAAAATTCTTTGGTTTTAAATCTATGATAGGACAAAGGAATAAAGCAACAGTACAATCTTGTTTCCAATGGTATTGGCTAGGAAGAAATGCTTGTGCCCTGGAAGGTATGCACCTGTGTGAGTGGGGCTGACTGATGTGAGAGCAATGCATAGGGTTTGAACACCTGAGTTTCATTTACACCTCCGTTATAAGCCTGTGGGTCTCCACTGCTCTCCTGTACAATGTCTTTAGTAAAAACTGGTTGGGGACGCTTTGCAACTCAGGGAAAGGCACAGTGATTCCCAGCACTGACTTACTCAGCAATCCCAGCCAAGTCTGTGAAGTGGATGGCTCTTCCACCAGGCACAGTCCAGCTCCTCTAACCATTTGGTTTTGTTTTCCTGTGTTTCTGCTGTGCTTTTAAGCTCAGAATCAGTGCAGTAAGCAAGACCTTTCACCACAGCTACCTAACCTAACTTGTTACTCCATCCTAGTGTAGAACATGCAATGGGCTGTTCTTACAAATGTCCACAGAACTCGCAGAAACCACCAGGCCCTGTCCTAAGCTACATAAAGGGCAAAAACAAGATCTGTTTTCAGTCTTAGCCTTTCTTCTGACCTAGACTTGGCAGTGGAGTCAGGCATCTCTCCTTGGTAGGAAAGTGCTGTGGTGAGTTTTGCCAGCAGTCAGTGGTGCAGCTTTCCACGTCCATGGTATTCAGGCCTCTCTCAGTAAGATGGATATAGGATCTGTAAATGAAAGAAGATTACATTATAAACCCTTTGCTGTTGACTCATTCTTATCTCCTTCGCTTACCATACCACCTTCATTCATTTATACAGATACTACTAATTAGCAGGAAATACTGACTTTTCAAACTCTGAGGGAGAGGGAAAGGGAGAAGAGAGTCTCTGGGCTCACACCAGAGAGTTTCCACCAATTTTTCACATATCTGCTCAAACACTGTAGGGAGCTGTATAAAGTCCTCACTAGCTTAGCTGTGTGCAGACTCTCTAGACCAGGCTTTGCTGAAGTTTCTCCTTCAAGTAACCCCACAGGGTGTCACAGGTGCACAGGTACAGCAAAGGTTGTTTAAGTTCCCATCTCTGCCTCTGGACATTTGTTTCCTGCCTCAGGAGCGGAGATGGAATAAGCTCACATCAGTTTGTCTTCAGCAAATGTGGAAGCAGCCCTGCAAATGTAGAGTGCAAATGCACTTCTTTACATGACTTCTGCTAATGGGCTAAAAAAACACCAGCACTCATGATGTCTTGTCGGGTTTCACAATATTGCTTGACCTTTCACTGCAAGGACCTTTTTCAGATTTTTAACACCATGTGAGAAATGTTTTATTCATCAGTGTACTTGAAAATTGTTGAATTAAGTCTTGAAATCACTGGGAGCGCTTTTGTTGACTTAAAAGGAATGCTGGTGAGTCACCTGTGGTCCTGCATGGGGGAACGTGCTCCTGTCAAGCATTAGAGGCTTAACTCCTATCAAAAGGATCATAGGATCTTCAGAAGCAATCAGCAGATAAAAAAGCAGTTTTCTGACCTTTCAGGTATTCGGGTGGCTTTAACTCCCTGAGGAGCTTCGGCCAACAGCTTTCCTTCAGTTCTCTGGTATGTCACCAGACAGGAAGAGTCACAGGTGAATTTGGGCACCCTCTGATACAGTTCAGCCTGTTGGCAAATGGAGGGGATCCCGCTTTCCAAAATGCAAGGAAGAAACTGAAGAGAACACAGCCTTGTTCATATCTCCAGCTTTCTCTGAAACAGCTAAAAAGAGACAGAAAGTCGCCTTTTCTGGTGTTTACTTCCAATAACCATTACAGCATCTTGGATTCAGCCATCACTGGTTTCCCTTCCTCACACCTTTCCAGTGTGCTGCCCAGCACATCTTGCATTTTCCATAGTTTTAGGTAGAGACACACCTTAGTGGAAGATGTTTTAAGAACTGCTTCAGTGTTTTTTACATCCATGGTAATAAATCCTGTTCACAGGATAATGGCACCCACTAAGTGCAGCTCACTCTGCTGGAACAGCAGTTTGCTGCTGCTTGTGAATAAGACAGATTATTTTAGTTAATATAAGGTATTTCCTGTTACAGTAACTCCTCAACAACATGAATGGGTATTTTTCTGAACTGGTCCATGGCTAGTTTATATTATAGCTGCAGTCATAGCACCTGAGGAGGAGTAAGGTGAGTCATTCAAAGAACTAAACTCCATTCGGATGTGGGGTGGGAAATCCTATTCATGTGTTATCAGCAGATAACGTGAAACCTGGAAACCTGGCTGGTTTGGCCTGTGGAGAGCTTGTTAGTGGGCAGTGCCTCCTGCAGGAACTGAATGTTTGGAAAACACCTGCCTGGGTGTTTGATTTTTAAATGTACAATTGTCCACAGCTCTGCTGTGCCTTGTTCCCCCCCACACACAGTTGCTGTGGGACTAATGCAAGAGAACCACAAAGCCTTTCACTCCACTGTCAAATTAAAAGCATGCAATAGAGAAGAGAAGCTGATTTAGGCACATTCTGTATAAAGTTATGACATGTGGAGCTAAAGGGGAACAAAAGCCTTATTTCAAATAAATAACTTTAACAGCCATCCATGTTTTGTCAGGCTTAGACTCTGTGACAATGCTCCAAAGCATTTCATGAGAGGGCCAGTGGGACACAGCTGTAAAGGCAACCATGCTGACAAATATCCCAGTGCTGCTCAGTCTTACAGCTACTGTCTGCTCCCTGTATGACTGTGGTGGGTAGAGAAAGGGTTTGGCAGACCAGCACGTGAAATGCCATGTTGTAAAAACACAGTGAATCAAGACCTTGGCTTGTCTGTGTTCAAAGTAGAACAGAGGTCACTTGGACAGGATGTGAATGGCAAACTCCCATCCCTTGAGGGGATCCAGCAGGCCTCTCTGTGGGGAAATTTGTTGTTCACTGCTGGTTCAGGTAAAAGACAGCAGCAAAACTTCAGCAGAGACCAAAGGAAAGAAAGCATCCATGGTTCCTGTGTGCAGCAAGGGCAGAGAATGGAAAATCTCCTAAGTGGGGTTGCAACATGACAAAAGTGAGGTAGTCTGGCATATCTTTCCTTTCAGTTCCCCTGGAGATTGTGCAGGAAAAGGGTTTGGAGAAATCTGCTTCCTAATGTTGTCTGCTTTAGAATCATGGGATCTCAATTCTCTGGTCCAATGGAAGAAGGTCTTTGTTCTTGGCATATTTTTCAGAAGTCCTTATTTTCCCTGATATTTTTATCATATTTCATCAGTTTTCTAGATTTCAGAACTTTGCATTTTTATCAGCTTTAATCTTCTTCCCCCTCTCCCTCTTTGTCACATGATGCTTTTTTATTTCTAATTGGAGCCTTCACTTCGCCACAGTGTCTGGAAGGGATTTTAGCCAATGTTGTCTTCTTTATTGATTGTGGGACTGTGATTATTTTGGTTTGAAAAATCCAAAGGAGGTGAAGAGGGTTTGTGCATTAGCCTTCTGCCTTTGCCTTTCCTCCTCTTTGCTTATAATTTGCTTATAATTTTTTTTAGCCTGGAGGAATTAGCTCTTCTGAATCACCACACTTGTGTGCATGCATATGTGCTCATTTATTAAGTGAGATTGTCCAGTTTCCCCTCTTAAGCAGGAAGACTGTCACTCAGTGCCTGAGCATTTGTGGTGTGAGATGTGCATAAAAACCCAGGACATAAATCCCTCCCTGAATGTCAGCAGCACCTCTCTGCTCCCCTCTTAATTGCAGTCAGACCTTCTAACTCAGGTCCCATGGTTTTCATGTCTAAGGATATGTCTGGGCTAAGGTGAACTCTTCACTGTTGCACAAACACTTCACAGCTTGGAATTGCCTAAGACAGGTCATAACCATGGGAAGAATGCAGACTTACTAATTCCAGCCCTAGGGAGCAGCTCAGCCCATGGCACCAGCTCCCAGGTGAGCATGTTCACAGGATGCTGCAGCTCCTGGGGGAGAGGAAGATGATGCCCTTTGGGTTGTGTGCTGGTGTTGCATAGGCAGAGGCTGCCTGCTCCCCCATTTCACAGCCACTGCTTTTCAAACCTCCTGTACCCTCAGGGGCAGAGTTTCTCAGCATTCAAGGACTGTAATATGGTCTGTAGTACGGTCTGGGGGCAGAGCAATTAACCCAAGACAGAACTGTGTAGCTGGAGCAAGGAGGCTCTATCAGGAATCTTCAGAACTTTTCCCTTGACCTTGTTCCTGGGCACACAATGCTACCCCCATCCTTCTCATCCAGGGCAGCCCAGGGGCAGGCAAATGCTCTAAATACATCTGCAGTTTACAGATAAGAAGACCTTAAATATATCTGCAGACAACCAAAGCTTAAGGTCTAGCATGAAACAGTGGGAGTCTTGTTCAGAGGTGGCCTTTTTTTGCCCCAGGGCAGACTCTCTGGCCTTTGTTTGTCCATCCCCAAGCACTGAAGGGTCTATTCTGCTCCAGCAGGCCAGGGAGGATTAAGTTATGCTGCAGACCCCTGTTGCATGGCTGTGCTCCAATGGGCTCAGTACAGGTGTGGAGCCTGACCAGGCTGGAGGTGGGGGTTTTGAGGAGGTGAAGAGGGTTTGTGCATCCGGGAGTTCAGAAAAGGCAGTGGGTGAAGGCCAGTCCCATCCTGGCTATGAGCACTTGGCTAGACTTTCAGACAAGCTGCAAAGGCTTCCTCAAGCTGAAGTTACCAGGAGATGAACTGGGGGGTACAATTCTGGCCTATTGGGAATGTCCTGACATATAAAGTCTGCAAGCTCGTGATACAATCCCTGCTAAGGAGATGATGGGGAGTGGAGACAGCTCATTATGTAGACACATGGCCAGGAGCCATGTCTCCATTTCCCACACAGAATCATGGAATGACAGACTGGTTTGGATTGGAAGAGACCGTGAAGATCATCCAGTTCCAACTTCCCTGCCATGGGAGGGGATTCCTCTAGATTAAGTTGCTCAAAGCCCCACCCAACTCGTCCTTCAACACTTCCAGCAATGAGACATCCACAACTCCTTTGGGCAATATGTGCTACTGTTTCACCAGCCTCATAATAAAGACTTCCTTATTAATATCTAATCTAAACCTTTCCTCTTTCAGTTTAAAGCCATTCCCCCTTGTCCTGCCACTACATGCCCTTTTGGAAAGTTCCTCTCCAGCTCTCCTGTAGTCCCCTTAAGATGCTGGAAGGGGCTTTAAAATCTCCCTGAGACCTTCTGGGTCTCCCCAGAGACCTCTTCTCCAGACTGACCAATACCAACTCTCTCAGCCTCTCTTTATTAACAGATCTTTTGATAGCAAAAGGTATGTGCAGTGAGATAAGGACGATGTTCCTGTTAAAATCACAAGGCTGATATCCCTGGATCTGTTCATACTCCTGCAGTGCCATTGTATTTCTGCCACCTGCAGAGGAGAGGCGAAGGGACACTGGCATAGTTGTCCCCATCCCACCAGGCCATGATCCTCAAGGCTGGCAGCAAATGGGTCCTTGGCAGCCAGCTGGCACCAGAGGACAGGATGGGTGTGCATGACCCATAAGGATTGCTGCCAGCTTGTTTTTGTCCCCAGATGCCCTCAGGTCTCTTCAGCAGCACCACCTCCATCCTCCTCTTCCCGGAAGAAGACCTCTGTCTGGGATTATCACTCGCCACTAAACACAAAGGGTCACCTCCTTCCCAAGGGTCCAGAGCACCTGGTGACAGTATTTTAAAGTGCTAAAGATGTCAAATGGATTAAGAAAAATGGATCTGATAGGAATCGTAGCTTATCTCTGCTGATGACTCTATTATAGTCAGTTCACCACCCCTGCTGTAAAGCTTTGTGTTTGTCAAGTGGAAGACACTGTTGTGCCCTCTCACCCCACGGATTAGGTCAGGGAGTTTGGTGAGTAAAGATAGAAGTGATTTATAAATGTTTATTTGGTGCTACTATTCTTCAACTCGTCTGACCAATGGGGTTTGTACTTCGTATATCTTTGAAGGTCAGTTCTGAGCACCAACCTCCTAATTACATCAAGATACAACTTCATCATCATTGTAGCAACTGAGGGGGCTGTACATCGCTACATTCAGCAGAGACGGGCTTCTGCTTCTACTTTTCCTTCATGTAGCTACGTTGCAGATATAAAAGGTAATATTCCCAGCCTGAGAGTTGACCAGGGGTTATGTGAGACTAGCAACCCTGTTGTTGCAAGCTGAGTCTTCTTCTAAAATGTAATTAAATCAGGTTTTGTAAGCTCCACTGTGCTGCACAAAACCATGACAAGAAAAGGGAAAGTTTAATAGCCAGAGCAGCTAGAGAAGTAATGAGATTTTAAAGCTCAATTTGAATAGAACAATGGATCAGAAAGGTGCCTCGAAATGTAAAGAATTAGTTAGCTTTTTCAGTTCTCTGAAAATAAAGCAAAAAATGTGTTTTCTCCCTCAGAAAGATTATTTAAATCCAGTAAAATACCAAATGGTATTAGCAACGTGCTGTTTCATTTCGTTTCATTCTGATGCCCTGAATGCCTCACCTCAGACACTGGAAATGTGATGGAACAGATGGCTCAACCTGGAATCCACCTCTATGCATGTGGAAGACAAGAAGGTGTTCAGGAGTAGTCAGCGTGGATTCAACAAGTGGAAATTGTGCTTAACCAACCTCATTGCCTTCTATGGTTGGATAACTGGCTGGATAGATTAGGGGAGAACAGTGGATGTTGTCTACCTGGATTTCAGCAAGGCTTTTGACACTGTTTCCCATGATATTCTCACAGGAAAACTCAGGAAGTGTGGGCTGGATAAGGTGGATTGAGAACTGAATGAATGTCAGATCCCAGAGGGACAGGATCAGTGGCACAGGGTCTGTTTGGAGGCCTGTCATTAGTGGTGTCCTCCAGGGTTCAATACTGGGCCCAGTATTGTTTAGCTTATTCATCAATGACTTGGATGAAGGGGTAGACGCCTCTTCAGCAAGTTCAGTGATGACACAAAGCTGGGAGGAGCAGCCAATACCCCAGAGGGCTGTAAAACCCTTCAGAAGGACCTTGGCAGGCTGGAGAGATGGGCAGGGCAGAGCAGAGAGGAAGAACTTCTTTACTGTGTGGATGACTGAGCACTGGAACAGGTTGCCCAGAGAAGTTGTAGAGTCTCCATCTCTGGAGATATTCAAAAGCTGTCTGGACACTATCCTGAATAACATGTTCTAGGGGACCCTGCTAGAGCAGGAAGGTTGGACTAGAGAACCTCCAGTGGTCCATTCCAACCCCAGCCATTCTGTGACTGTGTTTTGTCATCCTTTTACAGGAAGGTGCCCTCTTCACAGTGCTCCAGTCTGAGCACTGGGGCTCAAAACCCACCTACATTATGACTGAAGAGCACTGGTTTGCCCAGATTATTTTCAAGGATGCTGCATGGTACATGACAACAACAAAACTTACTAGTTGTTACTTGTACCATCATCTGAAACACAAGTTAGAGTTTTGCCATAGTGCTACACTGCCTGGACAAGTCCAGGGACACTGATGAAAGATGTGGTTCAGTTGATTTTCTGATTCTCCAGGTTTTCTCACTTGCCAATACAAGCTGGAGGGATGAGATCAGTAAAGGAATTTAAGACATATGAACAGAAAACCTGGAAACACAGGCAATCAACTGAACTGATTTTCAGTCAGTCACATTTTGGGAGAGGATATGAGCCAGGAAAATGATTACAAGAGCTTGACAGGAGAAGGACAATGGTATGTACGAAGGATTTGGATGTCAGCACTCAAGCAGGCAGAGAAGCTTACAGTGTTCACTGTCTACAAATGACAAGACATAAGTGTGGGATCAATACGAGGCTGACATGTTAAATTAATGTAAAAGATTACATCTAAGCCGAGTGTCACAAATCACATCTAAATACAGGCATTGAAAAATAGAGAGACAAGTCACCATGGTTGAACAATTACATTCCAATCTGATCTGTGTTTGCTTATAAAAACATTTGTGCACGTTCCTACCTACTGTCTCAAGTGACAAGTGTGAAGACAAGGGATTTGAAGGCACAGAAAATTAAGTGAAGCAACAGAAGCATGACATGGGCTGACACAGGAAATCTGTGACCTCTTCATCACCAGCATGGCAATTGCAGCCATCTCACACTCCCCAGCCACTGCAGATTGAATGGGGGCAGAAATTAATTGAAAAGAGTAATTCAAGTGCAAGTTTTTCCTTAGAAAAATACAGAGGTAATGGAGAAATGCACAGCACTGGGCGCTAGGGGCCAGGCTGTGGAATATCAACACTGGGGATAACTAGACTGTGGGAAAAACCTTGGTCAGAAAAGGACAGGATCTGCCAGTTTATCCTCCTGAGAAGAGTTTTTGAAGCAAGGATACAGCAACCACTGCCTTGGTATTGGGGCAGTTAAATGTCTGAGATATCACTGAGCCAATGCCCATCTGCCCAGTACAGTACATGAAAAACAAACAACTTCTGACATCAGACTGTCCCCCATGATGGCTTCCTGCCCCATCCAAGCAAGGATGCAGCTCTTCATTAGCAATCCCTGTCCAGTGGTTAACAATATGCTGAAGGAAGGGCTAAGCTTAATGACATGTTGGTCCAACAATACAAAGGCAAAAAAAAAAAATGAATGATTAGAAAATTAAAGCTGGGTCAGGAAAATACCTATGGTCCAGACTGCACCCAAAGACATTTTCTCCACTTTTCTTTTGGTCTTGTGTTTCCAAGTCTGCACAATTTTTGCCCTGTGAATACTGTCATAATTTTTATCTAATCTTTTCTGAGTGCACAGTTCATGGTCTGAGCTTCTCCTGAAGTTGTGATAGCTCAGGGAGAGCCACGCCATGGAGAGCTGCTCTAAAGATATTCACAGAGCAAATAAATTCTATTTGAGAGACAGACTAAGAAGCATAAGACATCTATTGTCTCACTCACCAAGGGAGGTCAGGCCAGCTGCTCTGCATAAAACCTTCAGCATCCAAGGGGGATAAACACTGTCTCTTCTGAACAAACACCCACATGTTGCATCCTCTCCATTTTGCACAACATCTGCTGAAATCAGTGTTTGCTGGTTCAGACAGGAAAATGTGCATCCATAAAGCAGGGAGCTAGAACAGAAATTATTTGCAAGCTGGCAAGGAGGGCTTGCACTCACTTTCCTTTCTCAAAGTAAATACCCTGAGCTCTTGGTGAGCAAACACCCCTTCTTGTTCTAGAGAAATAATATGTTGTAGAGGATTCAGCGCTGCTCCAGAGCTTAACGGTGCTGTCAGGCTTGCTCAGTCTGGTGGTGCTCTGTTTCCTTTGGGTGTGTTTCTCTGACAGCTGTAACCGACACAGGCCTGTGGAATAATGCCCCATTTATTTAGAGATCAATTTTGAAAGGAATTGTTGGCCCAGTGTTATCGGCTCAAAGGAAATATCTTCTCCAGAGAGCACACTTCCTCAAACTGGGCATCTTGGCACATGACCACTGAGAGTCTTACATTTCATTTTGCGGTAACTAAACGCTCAAAATAAGCCATGACTGGAGACCTGAATGATTTCTTTATTCATTTTAGAGCAGAGCTTGGCCACACGCAGGCTTCTAAGGAGCCCAAATTTTGCGTGTGCACTTGCGCATTTTAGAAGTATCTATTTCAGCTGCACTCTGCGAGTGAGGAGAGCAGTGTGCCTCAGTGCCAAAGGTCAGAAAATGGAATTGCAGTCCCATGGAGGCAAGAACCTTGTGGAACAGTGCTCTCAGAGGAGGAGATGGCCCACAACACCAAGCTTCACCACAGCAGAAACAGGAAGCCTCAGAGAGACTCCCCAGAGCGCCAAGATGACAACGAAGTATTTAGGAACATAAAGACCCTTACAGTGGAGCTAAAGGATTTATTAATATCAGTCTGTACCACAGAGGATGCTGGGAAATATTGGCCCCAGATGTATTTTTTCAGGCTCAAATAGTAGACAGTGAGTTGTTAAAACATGAGGTGTTGAACAAGCTAAAGAGCCACAAACTGCTAGGAATGAAAGGTATATATCCCAAGAGAACTGGAGGAATTCGGGGAAAAAAGGAGAGTAGTCGCTAACAAAAATACACTGCCTCTCCTTATGTCATATCTGCATTTTAGAGAGAGCTGATCCTAGGATGGGGGACCAGCGAACCCTTCTCCAGTGCCAGCTGCCTTGGTTGAAACTAATCAAAACCAGAAGTTTAGTTGGATGAACATGACAGAATGGGGACAACTCAGTCTGAATTCACTGAAGGGAAATTGTCTCTAATCTACTAGCTTTTTTAATACATTGCCACAGAAGAGTGGATGTGACTTTCTTAGACTTCCAAGAGACATAGGACAAAGTCCTCCACGGGAGACAATCTGGGAAACAAATACCCTAATATATGAGACCAAATATTGTCACGGACTAGAAATTGCCTAAGAGAAGACAAACTAAAAGATCGGTTAAAACAGGACAAAAAATGTACATGAACCTTCCCCTGCCATATTCCTACCAGGACTGATGCTTAATATTTTTAATAAGGAAATAAAGAATTGACAGTACTGTGAGATGTGTTGGAAGTGCTGAAGGTTGTGAGGAAGCTCTGACCATTGGGGTGTGCTCTGTCTCCTGCTTAACAGGGGTTTGAAATGCTCCACACAGAACAGTGCCACTAAGCAGTTAACCTGCAGGTTTATGTGACACGTGTGCTGCAGAGACAAGATGCCAGTACAGCAGTTTTTGAGTCTTTGTTTTCACTTGTTTTGTAACTGAAGCTGGTTTAAATTAGTTTTTGCCACTTTTCTAGGAAAAAAAAATGCTTCTTGAAGCCCTTTCTCAGAACCACTGCTCTGCTAAAATCTCCGCACTAAATCCGCCTTTCCTGCAATCCCACTGACATACGTGCAATTATTCCATAAAGGATTTCAGCCCGGTGGGATGGCAGGATCAAGCTGTGATTCAGCTCTTACATCTTCTGAATTGCTATGCAGCATAGTTAAGATTACAATTTCTCAAGCTCACTGCATCATGCTAGACTAGACATTGCATGATTCCCCACCAGCAGCTCCGCACAGTAGTCCTTCATCTTAAGGTTTTTGTATTTCTTCCATCTGAAAGACCTTGATAACCAGGCGTAAATGGAACTGTTGTTTAGGAAAAGGAGCCATAACTGAACAGGACTGGAAAACCTCCTCCAAGATGCGCATCTTTTATTTAAGATTTTTTATTTTTCCATCAAGTCATCCTGAGTTGTGTATCAGGTTCAACGTTTGATAAGGATTTTGCAGAGATCGTGTTTCCTGTTTCCAGAGACTTTCCTCGACATCCCATAATGTGTTTAAAGGCCTTGTTCCAGAAAGTATCTTGCTTATAATACAGAAACAGCCACAGTAAGTGTTTTTCAGGTACTGCTTCTTTTACCAGCTAACTTTGCCAGTTCTCATAGTCTTCTACTATTCAGACATGCTTTATTTTTCTATCTGCTCCTCATCAGCAGATATTGCCAAATTAAAAAATGACAAAGAAGTGCCACTAGTGAAACAGGTTACTACTTTCACCATGGTTATAGATGCCTTATTTTAGCAACTAAACTGCTCCTGAAAAGTTTCCTGAGAAGGCAGTCTCAGCTTCCTGATCCATTAAGAAACCAGAGGAGAACACTGTGTTAAAAAGTAGTCAGATTCCAACAAGGTTTTTATTTGTGAGCTTTGACAGGTCAGTTTGTATTCTCACTGAAATAATTAAATAAAGAGATAAATAGATAAATAAATAAATTATTAAATGTTGAATCACTTCAGTTCTTTAGGCCAAAAGAACTATTTCATGTCTAAAAGAGAGAAGAGTGGAGGAAGGAATATGAGGCAAAAGAGGAGATTTTTGGTATAAAATGCTTCTGGTAAGTGTCTTTAAATGGACCTGTGGAGCATTTTCTTAGCACCTCATCAGCACCAACACTGAGACTAGACAGAAAAGGACAGAAAATTTGTAAGATAGTTTTGTTTTCCCTGAAGATCTTTGGTGAGCTCTGATAACCACCACTCACCAGCTGACTTCTCACAAATGTATAAGTTAAAAAGGTTCAAGAAGAGATTTGATTTTATTTTGCCTAATGTGCAATCACACACATATCTACAAGTCTCAGGCTTATGTAAGTTTAAATTGAGTAAAGCCAGCTCAGTTCCTGTTGTAGTCCTTCCCCATTCATTCCCTGCTCTTTTTCTACAATTTACAAGATATCTTCTTTTTTTAAGTCTGAGTCACTGACAAAATCCTAAACTTAACGAAGTCAAGAGTAGTCTTGTTATCAGCATACACAGGCATAGGGCATCACTATTTTTCTAAGCTCCTGCAAAAAGCCAGGCAGTTTTGGGCAATGGAAATCATACAGAGAATTAGAAGAGAGCGTCTCCTTTGATCTGGATTTGACAAAATTTCACAACAGAACCCTACCCAGTTAGCTCTGTAGTCCTTTTTTGCAATGGCAGCATTGTACAGGAGCGTCGTGCTCTGGTCCCTGTAGCGGGGGTGGAGGTGAATGGTCGGACTACAGTTTTTAAATGTGTTTATCTCATTATGAAGGGTCACCTCCAGCGCAGAAGTGCAGAAGTTTGCATGTCAACCATCACTCTTGAGTTACTGAAAGCTCACGTTCTTGCTTATGCTGTCAAACACAAATCATCATGAGGGGGCACTAAAGAGCTGTCAATGGTGAAATCACTCCGAGGTGAGGGTTGTGGGGAGAGGGAATTACCCGTTTTGAGATCAACAAATATTTTCACTGACATCCGAGATAGCCTGATTTAAAAATGTCTTCGAACTATGAGGAAGCTGAAGTTTTCCACGAGCATTTCAAGTCCCTCTTCTAAAAACTGAACCTATAAAATACCTGGCTTGTAAAGCTGAGAAGGGTTTTGTGAAAGGTGGATGAGGCCTTTTCACGATGAATTTCAAATAATTCTGGTTTTAAAAGCATTCTGCGTGGGAGACTGGGGATATCACGAGGTCTTACAACACCTGGCAGCACAAATGGAAAATGAATGAATGAAATGCAAATTGGACATCTTGACTAGTAAAGATGGACTACTTCCCCCCAAAGACTGGATTGTGAATGGAGTACCAAAGCTGGTGCAGTTGGATTCAGCAGAGTCAACCCTAACAAACTGTGAAGAAAATCCCCTATGTCACAGACAAAGCAGAGGATTTTCAAAATTAAAATGGGCCGTTCCACAAGAGACTTGTGAGTGTTCCTGTGGGACTGTGCTGCTAACAGATGTCCTCAAAATTGTTCTCACAGGCCCCCTTGAAATGGAATGCACATATGGCACAAACTGCAACCAGACACTCACAGCACAGTGCAGGCTGATCACTAATTTTGCAATCCTGGTTTAAATCTGAGCAACTGACTCAATGGAGCAAGGTCACTTGCCATCTCTCAAACCCCAGGCAAGTCAGTGAGAATTGATTTGGGATTCAGACTAATCACAACAAAAATTGCTTTGCAACACAACTGCTTACTTGCAATTAATTTTCCTTATTAGACATTTCTTTGCAGTGAAAATTTGAGGCAATAATATCAAGGTGTTTCCAAGCCAGGGGCACATAAAGACATGTTTGATTACAATCCAGATTGCAAATTTGTGGCTGTTATGGCCAGAACTTTGTGATTCTAGTCTTCTAATCCAACACCTTCCCAACGGTGCAATGTGTGCCTTCCCAGAGTTCTCTTTCAGCAAGACCATCCTCCTGAAAAAAAAATCTTGGTCTTGATTTAAAGACTTGGAAAACAAGAAGCAATGAAATATGGAGCATATTTTTTTTTTGTGAACTGTTCCACTTGCCAGTTTCCCATACTGGTAAAAATTCCTACTGTAAAATTGCCTGTCCTCAGCTTCACAGTTGGACTCCTGCACCTTTGTACACTATGATGAGCTCCTTCAGTGTCAGACTTCTGCTAGACAGTGATCAAACAACCTTCCATTTTTTTCATAAGTCACATAGATTGTTTTTCTTGTGATTATTTATTGCTTGAATTCTAGACCCGAAACAGGAAGACACCAAAGCAACTGATGTCAAACATGGATATTCAGTCCCATTTGCCTTTCTAATCACTGCACCAACATGGTTGGCCATGGCCAGCTAAATAGCTACTGCTACTTGCTGATGCTTTTCCAAGTCAGTTTTCCAGAGAACTGTGCCTTAGGCTGTGAAAATTTCTCAGCCTCTCACTCTAAACATGGCATTTGTATTCAGTTGTCCTGAAATTAATTTTGCCCATCCAGTTTCATCTAAAAATCCAGTCATGTTTGCTCAGTACCTCCATTCTGTCTCCCTTCTAGTAACCTGCCCTACAGTCTTTGCCACACATAACTGTGAGGACTTGGTTTTTTTTTTTTTTTCCATTGACAGATTCATTGAATCATTTGAGTTGGAAGGGACTTTAAAGCTCATCTCATTCCAACTCCCTGCCATGGGCAGGGACATGTTCCACTAGACCAGGTTGTTCAGTGCCTCATTCAGCCTGGCCTTGAACTCTTCCAGGGATGGGGCATCCACAGCTTCTCTGGGCAGCCTGTTCCAGGGTCTCACCACCCAATGCATAATCGAAATGCATGACAGCATGGGGACAATCCCTGTGCAGTCCTGATAGAAGTTTACTGCACTAGTTATGATTCTTGTAATTCTGAGATTGGCTAGTTTAGCTAGTTTGTCTGCCTTTCAGTGTATGCTGAGTGGATTTTTTTAATCTTTTTCTCAAAACTCTCAAAGCAATTTTTTGTTTCTATTGCCAATAGAAACTGTGTGTGTATTCAAAAATGAATGGATCATTTGATTTTGCTTCTAAGTAAGGTTTTCAGAGGTTTTGACTCTTTCTTGACTGCAGGATTATGAGGGTTTTTTGGCCATTTTAAGACAAGTCTTTAAAAAACTGAGCTAACCATCATATTTCACATGCTTCTTTCCAAGTTATTTGGATTATCACTGTGTCTGTTTGTAAAACACTTTTCTAAGAGATTGAATATATGTATCAGTTTCATTACAATAATCATCTGGAGTTCATTTTGTCTGTATACAAGAAATCCAATTAAGTAAAACCATTTGTATCAAAGCCATCACTAAAATTAATTCTGTGGTCAGTTCTTCTTTGACTGTCAAGATGAGGTTTAATACTGAATTTCCTGGATTAGATGTAACAGTTTGAGTAAGGAGATTAACTTCTATAATTTTTAGAAATTCTAAGGCTGTTTAGCCTTGGCAGCAAAATGCCTCCAGCATATATTAGAATAAGGATCCCCTCTCCTTTCCCTCCAGCTACATTTAATACTTGTGAATTCTGTGCATCTACAAGCAGATAACTGTGATGTGAATTTTTAGTGTGTAGAAGACACAAACTGGTATCCTCTTTACTGGTTAGGACACTAACCACTGACTGTCAGGGACTTGTTTCTGCGCTGTCAGACAGATCCCAGCAGTTCTGACCATGTGATTGCCTCTCCTTCTTTTGGCCACTTGATCTTTTTTCAATATAATTCTTCCCTTCGTATCTTTGATGATTTGATTAATTCCGTTCTCCATGTTTGGATTTTGTTTTAAATGACTGCTGATTGCTTCCTTGCTTCACCTCTGCTTTTGGATACCAGTTTAACAGTTAGTGCAGTCAGATCAGTTCTTGGAAAGCTGCTTGTCTTCTTCCTTCTGTGGGGCACGGTCTGCTCCTTGGATGAGGGACTTGCTGCTACAGCCACGGCCCTTGGCTTTCCACCATTGGCTTGGCCACTGACTCACTGCTAATTCTTTTCCATCTTGCACTGTTTGCAGGAGAGAGAGGCTTTATAAGATCTCCATTAAGAGCTTTTCAAGTTCCCTAAAATACTGAGAACATTTTCTTCATGTTCCATTCCAAGGCCCCATGAATTTGGGGAAGTTGTCAAATTCCTCTGCTGCCTTCTTTCTTCAGGCCAGAGGGAGTCCAAAACCCTGGTGAGAAATGAGTGTGATCCACATCAAGTGTAGGGACCTGTTCTTGTTTCTCTTGTTGTAGAGAAATAAAGTTCAGTTCTACATTCTTCTGTCATCAGGAGTGCTCTCACTCAATATCCATGGACATTTCCCTCAGCAGATGAACATTAAACCACCATGGGCTTTTTTCTTTGTCTCATGAGTCTTTTCATTCACAGCATTTAAATTACAGTTTTACTACTATGAAAACTTCTATGAGGCAGATTTCTCATGATTTATGGGCATCAAATGATTGAATTCAAATGCCTTCACCAAAGTAGCCACCCCAGGTGTAACCCTGAAGATATAAATCTGATTTGCCTGAATTTTCCAGCTTCCACAGATCCATGATCCATGCTTACTCCACTCATCTTTGCCTGCTGCCATATCATGACCTCACTTTTCCTTATTCAGTCTTCCTGTTATTTCATAGGGATTTAACCCAGAGCAGTCACTGCCAAGGACATTCTGGTTTTTATCTAACTCATTAGAAAATTGCATTTGTCCCATTTTTTTCTTCTTCTTCACACTTAATATAGAAACTAGTAGAAGAACCTTACAATTAGCAAAATGAGATGACTTGGTGGGTTAAGGCTACAATAACCTAATTTTTTGGTGATGGTTGAGTGAAACATTATTGTAGATGAGGGATATAATACTTGTTCAAGCCAGGTGCAAGAAGTGGTTAAGCTCTTTTTATAATGAGCAAATTAATACAACCTTTGGGCAGTCACCCCCTACAACTAAAGTCACATTGAATAATGTTTTGTTACGTGGTTACAAGACTTTGATTCCAGACTAAAAGTATATGCAGGGAGTTTGGCATTTTTTAGATATTTGAGTGAATGATGGAGAGGACTAGAGTTATAGGTAACAGAAACTGATAGAAAAGGCAGCAAAAGATTAAAAAAAAAAAAAAAAAGAATAGTCAGAGTGGCTTTAGAAGGAAATCTAAGAGATGTTAGTGGAAGACTCAAAATCATAGTTTGGAATACTGGCAACTGGTACTCCATGTCCAGGGGTATTTTGTGTGTTCATGTGCATTATCAAGGTTATATCAAAGAAGGCCTACGTTGCCCCCATGGATCACAGCACTTAAGATCCCACTTGTAAGGTATCTGCTCACATCAATGGAGTCATGCTTTAACACATTACTCATAATTTTGTCTGGATAACTATTTTTCCCCTTTAATCCCACATTATTTCAGTCGCTGTTAGACAGTTGCTGTTTTAAACCCAAATTGCTCCAGTGTCATGGTTAATGATTCTAACAGGCAATATATAAAGTGCACTGGAAGCTTTCCATGCAATGCTGCCCAGCTCTTCCCAGTCATACACTGCTCCCAAATTTCAGAGTAAGGTGCAGCAATGACTGAATGTGTGCACACTGCTCCTATAGAAAAGCAACCCGAACTGTGCATCTATTTGGGTGTGCAGAGAACTCACATTACAACTTATGTTTTCACTACACATTTCAAACTGCTCCATGAACCCCGTGCAGGTCATGGACCCTGGGTGATTCTCACCTGCTCCAGATTAAATAAAAAAAACACCACCCTAAACCAAAGATTACTATTATTAGCAACAAGACTAACTAGTAACATGTGTCACTTCCTTAGTGAGCCTTTTCAAGCAGGTTATAAATGTCCATAGGAGATGGCACACTATCAACCTACATGGCTTCACATATTTTGTCTGTGCATATATGATTATCACCATGCCTTGGGCGTGATGGTGGTTCTAAAATTAACCAGGCATCAGGGAGTACAAGGCATGGCAAGATGCAATCAGAGGGTGCAGGGCAGGGGTAGCGGGAGAAGAGGCCAGCAAGGAGAACATACTTCACATATCAGCATTCACTTGATCCAATTTAGGAACGAGCATCACCCTGCCATGGTCATGGTCATACAGTATTTATAGAATGCCATCTCCTGCCTCACAGACATCTAATGGCAACCAAGCATTTACTCCAAGAGTCAATTTGAACCAGCTGGCCTTTGGGACCAATGCAGTATTTTAAAGAAAATCAAAATAATTTGTTTACTTATGTGATTACCCCCAAACCCAAGTGTTTAATCTTTCAGTGTCATTAATGGAAAACTCAGCAAAACCAATATTATTCCCTGGCCCAGGTCCAAAAAGGTACTTAAGCGAATGCCAAACTTCCTGCATGGAAATAATCCCACCGATGAGTGTTCCTGATGAATTGGGATTTTAATTTTAAAATACTTACCACTTTTTCACTCAATGGTGCTTGTGATAGCATTATTTAAGTTTCAATTTAAATTTGTGTATGAATTAAAAATGTTCTCTATTGCATCTACTCTGTATGATCTTTATTAAAAAAGGGTATTTTGATTGCATGAAGGTTTTTGTGAAAAGGGACTAAGTGTCCATGCTAAGAATGAATTTTCACCACCATTTTGAAACATAAGCCTATTGGATCTACTAGGCAGCCTCACGGTCCAAGGACTATGTTTATTTTCAAGCATCACATCACATTGTTTCTGAAGTGCCATTTTCTTAGAATTTTCAGTTTGTGAGAAGCTTCAGGCAGTTATGGGGTCAGCACACTTCAAACCACAAACAAATTTCAAATAAGAACACTTATCCTGTGCTAGAAATTCTGCTCTTGCATCTGGTCTGATATTCCAGGAGCAGCCCAAGGTCTCTGTTAGGGTCAGAGACATCTAGTGTGGGACTAGGCATCTTTTGCACCTTCCAAAGCAAAGTTTAGTTTTTGGAAACATATTCAGGGGACACCTGAGGCAGAATTAACTGGGCAGCCTTCACCAGCATTGTTCTGGTGTCATTTGCCTGTCACTTTTGAGTGAAACAGGTAATCAATATGAAGGGAGTTTTTTAATCTCGTGGAATTACATTGTCTATGCAATATCTGTGTGTACCCTTTGGGAAGCTGGCTGGGAGGAGCATAAATATAAGCTCAGGCCAAAGACTTCCTACTCTCACACAAAATGTACAGTATCTGAATAGGGAAACTCGAGCAATGTTAATGGTTACGGATTTCAAATTGCAGCAACGCCAGTTTCAAATATTCCGAAATCATGAATCAGGCTTCTCTCAAACTTGTCTCAGCGTGACATGGAGGCAATTTCTATGGAGGAAATCACCTATAATTGGCATTTTACAAGATTTACAAGAGTCTTCCATTTTAAGACTGACTTCAAAATAATGAGAAACAGAAAGAAGTACTCTTCCAAATTATCTTCTGGGATATCCAAGACATTGGGATATTTCAGTTCTGTGTTTTAAATTTGCTTTGTAAGCCAGAGGACTAGAAAGTTATTCTTTTGAATAAAATGTGACTTTCTTATGTAATCAGTTGCCCTGCAAGCAAGATTTTTAAGATAAGTGCTGAATTCTATGAAGCTTCTGATAAGCTCCTAAGAATTGGAGTCACTAAATCAAAGAACGAAAAATGTAATCAATCACAGGGTCATACTATAGGGCCTGTGAAAAAGAACTGAATGATGTTAGGAAATCAAAGAAACGACTTCATCTTGCAAAATGACAATTATGGGTGCTTTCATCCCTATAAATTGTTCAAATGTCATGTTGAGACAAGCTTTAGAGATGTTAAATGAGTACCTCAAAATGTCTTCCTCTAAAAATATTCTGGAGGAGCAATTCCCCTTGAGAAAGAGTGGGTTCAAATGACTAACGACAGACTTGCCAAGCTATTTGGGTGATTAAATCATGGATAATCATCATCCATTCATTTGTGCCGAGGCTGTCATTCAGTACAAGCGTAGGAGTCCCTCTGCTGTGTTCTGGTCTACACCTTTTCTGAGAATTGCACCAGTGTTGGCTGATGTTTTGTGTTGCAAGTCTGGTAACTGTGTCATTCTCTGTTACTCTGTCCAAGAACAAGAAATCAAGATGGCACAATAAATTGGTGAGGTTTTCAGAAATTCTTTCTGAAGGCCCAGGGACTGGTGGCATGAATGATGACTGCGTGAGCAATTATGTGTTTTGGTGCCACGCATTTCAATTTGCACCGGACAGACTTACTCTTCCTCCTAATGTACTTTCCAGACTTGACGTTTGGCGTGACTGGAGAGGCTAAATTCAGGCAGGCATTATCGAGCAGAAAATATATTCTGGTCAGGTATCATTTTCTTTCCCAGTTAGTTCCATACATACTTAGCTGGTCTCATCTTTGTAGCGTGCTGACAGCTCCTCACAGGAGCGAAATCACTTGTCTGATCTAATGCCTGGGCTGATTAATTCGTTCACTATGCAAAATGGCCCTACTGAGATCTAGCTTTAGTGAGAAAGAACAGGAGGCTCATTTTGTGCCTGTTTCTGCAGCAACTGATTTCTATAAATGCTATTTGTGGTGTTGGTAGAGAGATTCAGAATGGGTTTTGCATTATTCTTGTTGGAACTATTTCCCTGGATGTTCCATGCAGCAGAGTGAATCTGTGCAGCGTGTTGTTAGGGCTATCAACTCTGTATTTGTGTACTTCACTGCCTCTCACATTATCCTCTCGCCTAGAATGGCAGCAATCGATCACTGCCTAATATAGACACTGCCTCGAAGAGATTTTAGACACTTGGCCTGGGAGAGCAAATCCAATCCACCTAATACTGAATTTCCCTTTGCAATCATTTGAGTTTGGCACTTTAGAAAAACAGAGCAGGGGGGCGGAGTGGGGGCTGGTCTCCCTAAAATAGTCTTTTACCTTTTTATATTTATTCAGTAGGAAAATAGGCAATTCGAGGACATAATTCAGTCCATGTATATTAGACATACACGTATTCCTACAGCAGGTGTGTTATGAAAATCAGCAGCTCCTCTGTGGATGTACCATGGTGGATCAGAGCTTCAGATTCCCAGCAATGTGCTGTGGAGAACTTCTGGTGCCGACTCTTCAGGTTATCATTTCCAGAGGAGGTTCTGGAGACTCTGGAAAAAGCCCTGTTGATTTCCACAGGGAGCCCATCACACAGAGCTGGTGGAGGAGGGATTGTCTCTGTGAGATGACCTGAATGCACTCAGGATTGAAGATAATCCAGGCTGAAAGGGACCTCAGGAGGTCTCTGGCCCAATCTTCTGCTCAAAGCAGGGCCAGCTATAAGATCAACCTGTTCCTGTGCTGTCCCCATGATGAAAGAATTTTTCATTTTTTAACATGGTCTGAATCTCTCTCATATCACCTTGTACTTGCTGCATCTTGTCTTCCTCACATGCATGGCAAAGAGCATGGGTGTAGTTGTTTAGCTGAAAGCTGGCTTTGAAATATTTGCAGAGCATAAGGAGATCAAGTAAATGTAATGCATAAGGAAGATATTCAGATATTCAGTATTTCTATCTCTGTTTGCACGTTACTATCAATTGTTTTGTTGGATAAGGAATTATAAGGTTCTCTCTGCCAGACTCATACTAGGCTGAGGTGTAAACACTGAACTAAAAAGGCATTTTCAAGAAATATGAAACTATTTGTCAAATACAGATATATGAAAAAGTCAAAACTGACATTTAAAACCTGTCATGGCTGTAGTTTGGAAGAAAAATGTGACTTTTAGAATTTTAAGTAAGTGCTTTTCCTAAGCATACAATTGTTTTCCTATTTGAATGACATATAGTAACTATAACAATAGTTATTCCTGGGAGGACCTCAGACCTCGTTCATTGCCTTGCTATGTCTGACGGTCACTGATCTGCCAGTGGGACCTCTCTCTCTCACCAACCTTGTCCTGGTGAGTAATGTTCCTGCCTGGGTTGTGGCTGCTCTATGCCCCTCATGTGGCAGCCCTGCCCTTGCTGCTGCCTAAAATAACCTGAAATGACAAAGTCTGATTTTCTGGTGCGAACACTGTATTTTTTTAAAAATGACTCGTTTGTGTCTAGTGAGCCCAAGCTGACTGATCCCACGCTGAGCAAATGACACGGCAAGCTTAGACAGAATCCTGTCAGGTAGCCCTGCACTGAGAATCCTTGGGATGGGCAAAGGTGTTGCCTTCAGCAGCTGCCTGTTGCGGCCCAAGCACCAGCTGGAGCAAGGTGCCCTGTCCCCAGCTTCAAGGAAGGTCAGGTAAATCATGCCAGCCCAGGTGCTGCAGTCATGGAAGTACACACCCTCCACAGCCCTGGGGGGCTTGTTTTTGGGAGAGGCAAGGAGAAGAGGGCAAGTGCTCCAGCAAGACACAATCATGTTAATCCACTATGGCTCTGAAAGACCAGGCGTGTGGTGGCATCACAAGGTGTGTAGTGATACCACAGGTGTGGCTTTGGCTCTTGGCTTGAAGAATCCATCCCCTAGATGTTGGGCAGAAAATCTTAGGTTGGACTTGAGGAGATTTAGACTCGATGGTTTTTTTCCCTAAAAATGGGAGCAGACCATCTGAGGATGAAATCTCCATCGCTGAAGGGTTCTAGGAGTGGGTTTGACAGTCAGCTGTCACAGGATGCATTAGATTGGTTTTGTCCTGGCTTTGGATGGATCCCTCTGACATGTTTCGTTCTGATTATTCAGCTACCATCAGACAGTGTCTACCTCTCACTTGACTATAAAAGGAGGTAAGGCGTTAAACTTCAAACTCTGGACCACAGTTCAGTGTCTGGAGCTAGATGGGATGAGCTCAGGCCTTAGTTGCTTATCTGAGCTCATTAGTTAGTGAGTTACTAAATCTGCCACTTGAATAGATTCTGATTAGAATGAGAGAGCAGGTGTCTGGTGATACCCATTCATATTAAGCTCATGTTTGAACTTCTCTGGCTGCACCTTTGGATGGTCCAGTTCACCAGCCTGTTTTATGTATGCTGATCCTGCTCACAGGATGCCCACATGGACCCCAGGCTGTAATTATTCAGCTCTATTATATGAACATACTGGAGAGTGGGTGAAGACAGGGGAGGGAGAGATCATGATCAGCAGCCTTAGGTTCTGGTTTAACTTCATTGTCCACTAATTCAATAGTTTTCTGACTGACTTCAAAGAGAGCAGAGACCACATTTAAGAAAATCTCCTCCTGCTGATGTTTATGGCAAAGTGGAACCTCTCGTGGTTACTTGTACCCAGCCTAAGTTATTCATCTCTCCCCTTCAGGGTGAATCTCAGCCATTTGCAGAGGACAATTTCACCATTCCCTTGTGATACAGAAATGACAGGAAGGTTCCTGATATAAGCACCAGAAAGCAAAGCCAGCTCCTCTGACAATGCCTGATTAATCTTCAGAACACCATGCTGATGCTACCTGAATAGATATCATTGCTATTTATCAAATTTCTGCAGCTTGCATAATACAAATTGCTGGAAGACTTTAATACGTGAGGAAATCCATCTGATCCTATGGGCAAGCAATTTGTCTGAGATTTCTTGCAGCAGGGAAGCTTTCAACTTTTGCCGATTTGCATTCACCTAATTACCCGACTTTGTGCACCTAATTAACTTGCAATGCTGTCATCAAGGGAATCCATGATATTTCCAAACAATTTCATGTCAGCCAAAAATGATTCCTCTGTAGGAAGGACGCAATCTGCTTTTTAGTTGCTGTGTCCATTTTGCTCTATTCCCTTTTTGTATACTCTTTCAAAAGAATCAGAAGTGAGGAGAAACAAGATTGAAGGAAGGGCAAAAGAATGGCCGTGTACTCCTGAAACAGCACTGAGTAATGCTGATTCCTAAAGAGATCATACATAGACGAGATGTAGGTGGAAATTTCCTTCACCTTTCATTGCAACAAACAATTTTTGACTATTTAGTTTACCTTTACATCCTATGGATTTAACCAGGGCATATAATTTCCACATCCGTTCTCTATCCTTCAAAGGGTGGCTCTGTAATTGAGATGATGTTTTCTTGCCTGGCCAAAAGATTACAAGAACAATCTCCACTTGGCAGCTTCAAGGACACTTATGGACACTCGCACTTGAATATAACATTGGGAGTCAGGAGTTTTTGGGGACTATTTCTGTCTCTGGCACTAAACAATAGAGGAGGTACCAACAAAAAGGCTCTAACCTTTTAAAAGATAATGGTGAAGTTGAAGTATTCATCAAGACCTCCTCTGCTGAGATGGAAGAGACACACTTATGGATGTGTCATTCCACATCAAATAAATATGTTTAAGTTAAGTAAAGTAACTCACCTTTAAGGTTAATATTAACTGTAGTAATGCCTCTGTACTGCAGTGATGTTCCTTTTGGAATGAAGACAATAATGTTTATGAGGGCAACCATGAAATCTTAGCTGCTAATATATGTCAAGTGTTTTTAAATCCCTGTGCAGGCAGCAGAATTGAATTTGTTACCATTTTTACCCCATATAAGAAAAAGCAAGACTCTCTACAAAACTTTTCTCCAATGAGAGAGATTTCCAGAGGAAAATCACAACTGCATTAGTACCTCTTCTGAGTCCAGACAGTGATTATTTGTTCAAACAGAGAGCAGGAGGATGGAGAGCTCTTGTAATTTATGTACAATCGTGTAGGCTGTTCATATTCATTTAAAGGTCTCAGTCCTGCCTTGCTCCTATCCACTGGTGACCATCAGGTGACGTGGATGGCAGTGTAGTTAATCCAAGTGCAGTGCCATGCGGTGCCCTTGGGACTTTCCTTTTCCTACATTTTTAGGTTTTTAATTCTGGTGCACTAATTGTGCTGCCCATGGCAACGGGTTGTTAAATGTTTGTTCTGTCTTTTCAGCATTAGCCTGTATTTGCCTCTTTCTGTCAAGTCTTTGCCTCTCATGCAAACTTGCCTTTATACTCTCTTCATGCTGTTTGAAACATGATGGGTGATACTAGCTCCTGGAAGAACTGGACTCTTAAGTTAATTTTTCCTTGGATTTGTATTAAATCTCCCTAGTTTTGGCTATCCTGAGCATTTTGAGCCAAAACCATATTTTGGCTCCTAGCTGGCCAGTGGTAAGTAAATACAGCACCAGTCTGCAATCCTGTCCTTGTAGCTACCCACGATTAATCTCTTCCCTTGCTAAGAATTGGCCATTTGTTTCTACTCTTTGCTCTTTATCTCTTCTCCAGTTTTTAACCCATGACAGGACTTTACCTTTCACCCCTGGCCAAGTTTCTCAATAGCCTCTTGTGCCGGACTTTATCAAAAGCCTTTTGAGAACCCTCTGAGTCCTCCCTGCTCCACAGTTTTGTTAACCCTTTCAAGGGATTCAAGCTGTAAAACAAGAGCATGAGAGAAGGAAGATTATCACTCAGGCAGTTTGCTGGTTGGCACATCTGTCATAGCTTTTGTGTTTTCTTGGCCAAATAGATTCCAGTTGCAGGAGTGATGAGTGGTTTATATTAACCTGCTTTTCTTGGGCTCTGGCTGTTTGCTCCTTCACCACAGTTTGTAGGGGAGCAGGGGAAGGCCACTCAAGTCTTTATACAAAGTCATGGACTTTATATAAAGGTCTTTATGTCAAATTCTGAAGCGACTGTTAAAGATCCCCAACCCTGGAAACAGTCTTGTGTGTACCCTGTCATGCCAATCATATTTCCAGCCTGAAGGCACAATCTGGCTGCTTGACTGCGGGCCCAGTGCCATTTAAGATGGTCATGAGTATGTGGTTAGGGGCACTACAGCAGAGCTACGTAGGTAAGTACCAAATGGGCACTATGGGAGGTCGGGACCATGTTGGATGGACAGCTGGAAGTGGGCATGTCTCCAACAACCAGAGTCAGCAGCACACAGCTTGCAGCGTGAGGTTGAGCAAGAGGCTTCCAGAGGTCCCTTACAACTCTGTTTTCCTTGCATATACTCTGATACTTTCTTAGCAACACTTGACACTCACTGGCACTTTGTCTTCCCTCCAAATCCCACTGCAGAGTCAGGGCAGCAAGCTCCCAGGAGCTGCAGGGCACTTCTCATTGTGCTGCCTCAGCGGGTGACTGAGTAGGGCTGGCAGAAACCAGGCCCTGTGCTCTGTTCAGAAGCTTCTGTTCACAGTGAATAGCTTCTGCAGTTTTGCATGATCTTACCAAGCCCCTCCCAAACCCTATTTCACCACTGTTGTGTGTCTCCTTTACTGTCACCCTCTCAGTTTTCCACACATAATGTCCCATTTACTGTTGTAATTTCTTTGCTTCCACGGAAGCAGGTCCTTGGTGAAAGGTTCCCAACCCCACATGAACTAAGTGTGGTCACAGTGTCCAGTCAGCCCAAAACAGGCTTCCCTTCCTGCATGTTTGTCCTGCCAATTGTGTCCAGGCCTTTTGAAGCTTCGCCTTGCAAGATGCCTCTTAAAAAAGCTGAACACCCTCAAATCTACAATGCGACCACTTCAAAATAAGCTGAGTGCATTCAGTATCTCTCAGGGCATATCTGACTGATGTCTCTGGCTCTTGCTCTCCTCTTCACCTGCCATTCTGTCTCTACTAATATCATCATGGCTGGACTCCCGTTTTCCCTGGATATTGATATCACCATAAACCAGGCAGTAAGTGAATCTTGGAACGTCTCCCTTTGCTTGTGAGAACCACGACAACTTACTTTTCCACCTGCAGCCCTGATTCTGCTGCTCTTGCCTCCTGCATCCATGCTCCTGGGGGCTCAGTCATACATGTTCCAGCACTACATATTATATAAGTAAAATACCAAAACTGTCAGTGCTTCTAGACAGGAGCTCTCTGGGTCCTCGGGATAGACAATGGTTTTCATATTTTTTTACTGTATTAATTTATTTATCTACCTCTTCTTGTAATATATATGTATATTAATAATACACAAAATACTTTGAGCATAAATAAATACACAGCTTTTCTTTCTGTAGTGCAATCACCATACAACGAATAGAGCAGGAGTTGCAGAACATGTAGTGAAATCACCGGCTTTCACAAGTCATCCCAGAATTTCCAGAAGTAAAAAAGCAAAAAAAAAATAAGGAAAAAGATAATAACATATTTCAGTCACTGCCTGTAATCCTTAGGGGCATCAAGAGACTTTGGAGGGATCTGCTATACATAGTGAAGAATCTGAAGAAATACTGTCATCAAGAAATCAATTCCCAGCTCATAAAAAAGCAGCTGAAAGTTTACAAAGCAACACCTTCAACAGGGATATATGGCAGTCCTACAAACACAGGTTACTTCTCCGCTGCATTAGGAAATCTTTAACCCTTCAGGCAGTGATCAGAAAACCCAAGCAGTTCTTGAACCTGTTTTTGTTAACCATTTTGCCTCTTTAGGAAGCAAACACCTGGAAGAGAGCCAAGGGCTTACTGAGAGCTACGGTTTTGTCCCAAAGCTCTTATTCAGGAGTCAAAGCAACAGTAATGTTGTGTAAACACCATTTAAAGTTGCCAAAACAACAAACCTGACAACAATGGATAATATAACATTCAAATCAGTGCTGTCAGTGTTCATGCCAGGAAGAGACCCTGAAGAAGAGCAGATCTGTTATTGCCAGAGCACAGGGAAGTGCCCTCTACAACATGACCTCCTCTTTCCTTCACCTTTTGTCAAAGTTTGACAGCTTTTCATTAAATTCTGGCATTTAGCTATATTAGTGTTCCAGATGCCTTGCCTTTCTGAAATATTGCTGCTGACCAGGGGTACAGCAGTTCAGCGATTTTGCAATAGACATGTATTTTTTGGTAGGGCTTTTTTTCCGGGAAGTTTTCTGAGAGTCATAAAAAGAAATTGTTCTGGTTATGTTCTGTTTAAAATTTTCCAACAGGATCAAAAGGGTTAATACGAAGGAGAAGATTTGAAAGACTGGAAATTCACTTGCATACCACACCTTCTTGAGGTCATAAAAGAATTAACCAGCAAGGTATGAAACCTGCTGTAATGCAGTACTGCCCCTGACCAGTGGAGAATTAGGAAAAAAGTAGGCAATATTTGTTGGAAAGGGAAAGGTTTTATACACAATGGGGAAACTGATCATCATTTCCTTAAATGTCAACAGAGTGAATAATCACATAAAATAAAATTTTAAAAAAAACCCACACTTTTCTGCACCTGAAAAAATAGAATACTGCTGTGGGATTCCTGCAGGAAGCATATGACTTAGGCTTAAATCTGAGTAAATCAGATTTTGCTCAGCTCAGCTTGAGAGCTTCCAAAGAAGAACTGTGCAGCTCTTCTGTTCCATGAAAACACAGCTTTTCCTGTATTTAATTTTTGGACTAACAAAAGGGGAAGATTGTATGAGTCAGAAGTAAATTGCTACAGTATGAAATAATTTTTATGAAAGTCACTCACCCCAACTGTTTTAATTTGGCTTTCTTAAGTGCAGTACGGAGAAACTTTATCCAACCTTGATGCTCTGGTGTCTCGGGGATTATATATCAAGCTCATTTTAAATCACAGATTTAACACATCATGTGTTAGCTTTCAGCACCTGATAAATGTTATGGGTTTCCTAATGATCTTGGAGAACTGGAACCACCAATCAATTGGCTCTCCAACTGTTGTTTGACTATGTGGCATTAAAGGCTGAATATTTTATTAACAAAAGGAAAACAAATCTTAAATTAAAATAAAACACTCCACTCGAGCCCAACTGCATAGTGCTCAACCTCAAATCCAATTTGTGCTCCTAGCTATCTCCAGAGTACACACATTGGGCAGTTTTGGCAATTAGAAAAGTTTTCTAGTAACATCCTAAAGGTGGATCACATTCAATCACCTGCCAGAAGACCTACCTGCTACAATCTAAGGGTGTCTTTTTAAAAGGAAAATAATTATAGCAAGGGAGTTTCAGAAGCTGAAATGAATGTTACAGTTTGCTAGGAGCAAGGACCATCACTTTGGGCAAGACTGAATCAAAACAACTTTCAAGCATAAAATGCTGAAACTGAATGGAAATAACCCTAGAACTGTGGACTCAGTGGTTGTGAGGGACTTCTGGAGGCCTCTTGCCCAGCCTCCTGCTTCAAGACCAACTACTGACAACTCTTCATTAGGTCAGATGTGGCTTTGCTAGACAAATTTTGAAAAACCTCCAAAGATAGAGGCCGAGCTCCCTCTGTACAACCTGTTCCAGTGCTGTGCTACATCCCTCGCGAAATTATGTTTTTCCTGCTGTCCTTCCCAAGTTGCAGACTGGCCACTGCCCTCTCTCACTGCCCTGTGCTCCTGAGAAGGGTTTGGTTCCATCATGTTTATCACTGTCTGTCAAGGAGTTGGGTGCAACTGCTCAATTTCTCCTTTAACTCCCTTTTGCCAGAGTAAACGAGCCCAGAAGCGCAGGAGGTCCATGACCATGCTCATGGCAATGTATTTTGATGTTGGGGACCTAAAGAAGCCCAGGCTTGGAGTTCCCATACAGAATACAGTGGGCAAATATTGGTTTAATGCATGGTCAGAAGTAGGTCCTGCAGTCCTTTAAAGACCTGCCCAGGATGGAAACCTCCAACAGGAAGAAAAGAACTGCACAGCCTTTTCAGCAGAGAAACAGTGAGGTTGGTTCATGGAGAAAGGGAACAGGAGGGTTTGACAGGGCCATCACCTCTGAAGAAATTGCCTCCTGCCAAAACTTTCACTCCTGTGTAAGCATCTCAGCCCAATTAGCTTGTAATTTAATCTCCTGTGTTTCATCTCAGGGTTTTTCAGCTGCTGCGGGTTTTATTTGCACATATGTGGTTTGTAGTTAGAGGGATGCCAACTCTCTCTCTGTGCAGACTAAGAGAACCAGCTGAACGTTAGACTGGTGTGTGCAAGCACCTGCAGCACAATAAATGCATCCCCTGATTTTCTAAAACTCCCTCTTTCATCCTCTGCTATTCCCTCTTCCCTCAATAATTTTTCTTCTTTTTTTTTTTTTTTTTTTTTTTTTTTTTTTTTTTTTTTTTTTTTTTTTTTTTTCCCCTGGCTTTCTGCTCCTCTTTTAAAAACAAACACCTCTTTTTCCCCATACTTGCTTTCTTTCCCCATCCTCTCTTCTCCCTTCCTTCACAGCTGTGCAGTGGGTCTTGATGCCAAATGTGTGAACCCATGCAGCTCACATCCCAACTGCATTTATAAACTAAAGGAAAAACCCCCACCCCCTGCAGGGGATCTGTTAAGCCAAGGTAGATTTGTCAGGAAGATATATGAGAGCCAGTGACGGAAAGCACTTGCTACATGGGCACAAAACATCACCAACAAGGGAAGGGCAGCCAGCATTCCAGGTTTCTGGGGACGTGCTCTCTGCCTCCACCATGGTGGTATTTGTGGGTTGTAGCACATTTGTCTATAATTTACAGATGTCAGGCAGCCTGACTGGGGCAGCCGCTCTTACCAGGCAAAGCAGATGCCCAGAAATCCTGACATACCCACTGAGCATGGGAACATCTGTGCTGCAGGGTCAGGGCAGTCAGATGGAGACTCCCGGGAAGCCACGGGGGACCCTTGGTTGTGGCAGTAACATCAGCTACTGCTTGACCCCAGCTCGGAGGGTCTGTAGGGCACATCCCTGTGCTCCTGCAGGCTTTTGCAGCCCTGACAGTGTCAGGGCAAAATAGGGGACTGGGGAGACTTTATCTGTGCAAGAGTCTTGCCATGTTGCTGTGGATGTCACTGCATTTTTGATGCCTGGATTTGCTCATTTCAGCACAGATATTGTGTCCCCTTTCTGCTTTTTCACTCAGATCATCAGCAGGGATGCCAAGAATTTTTTGGTGTCCCTCAGGCCCAGTGGAGACCTGATCTTCAATTGCCCATCCCCTGAGCCATGAGGGAAACCTGCAGCACAGTATGGAAGTACATGACATTCCTTATTTTTTTCTGGACTGAAAATAAGCAGATTTATTCATATAGATCCGAGGTCTTTTTAACCATTGTGGAGGAAGAATCATGCCCTAAGCCTAAGTTTTACAAAGTAATTGACACTGAACAGGGAGGACATGATGCCAAACCCTCAGATTTGCTGTCAGAGCCAGTGAAACTCACTCTTCCTTCTCCAGTGTTCCAGCAGCAGTAGCCCCTGTACAGCAGGATCCTTACTGCCCTCTCAGTCCCTGCACGAAGCCCTCTCTCATTGCTAAATCCAGAAGGTCTTGGTCTGGAAAAGCCCGCATCAGCAAGGATTCCTCACCCTGTTAAGGGTGTTTCTCAGTTCTGACTGGCAACACAGGGCTATCAGACCCAGAGGGATTAGGGTATAAAAATCCCAGCACTGGTACCAACACCACATTTACAGGATCTAAGGCAGGTCCGTCCATAAGGCACAGTGACACATTTACCTAATGGTGAGAGCAAAGAAGGGGAATGAATGCATGGTATTGATGGTGACATCCTTACCACCAGATATCACCTTGCCTGGGGAACCAGGCAGCCAGGAATAACACTTCACCATATAGCTGACACCAGAGAGGGAGGAATCACCACCCCAAACTTCCTAAATCCAGCAGCCTTGATCATCACAATGAATGTCACTGGAGAAGGTAGGAGACAGGCCTCAGCAAGCATTAGAAGGACACTGCTTCAGCCTCACCAAGTGTTGTCACCAGGCCATATGTATCTCATGCTGTCAACAGGTCACAGACCCAGGGCATTACAAGGTACAGGCTCTGGGTTAGACACACGACCAGGACAGAGAGAGACTGACCTGGTCATTTGATGCTGCTCCCTCTACCATGATCTCATTACTGGCGTCTGTCAGCACCCTTCTCCTGGGAAACCCCTCACTGATAAAAGGTTTCCACTCCCATCAGGGACACAGCGCTGCTCTCACTTCCCAGGCTAGACCTGGGGAAATCCAGCCTCCTTGGATATAAGAGTTTCCATGTTTGGTCTTCTACTGCAGTAGAAGAGACTGTGTCTCCATAAGGGAGCACTGAAGGGAGCCTAGGGGGTTTTCCTCGTGTCAAGGAGCTCCCAAGCAACTCCTAAATCAGGGAGAGCTAAAATAAACAGCTTCTCTGGTTGGAGATCAGCATGCTCCTGCTTTTTTACCTGGGCCTCACAGACAGGCAGGATACTCTTCTCCTGACATGGAGGGTCCAAGTCTGACCCACCTAAAATCTCTAAAATTAACTTAAAGAAAAGGTTGTATTTATTATAGATACAGATACAGCTATTTTTACTGTAGACAGAAACTTATATGCAACTTTGCCAACACAGAAACGTTGGGCATGACTTCACCCAATTTTTTTCCCTCCGATTTTAATCTCCTGCAATTTTTAATTCTCTCAAACTCTTGGAATATGAGGGAGTGGTTATCCTGCATGGTGTCCCCAGGGTTTTGGATAGCCTCTTCTAGAGCATATTTGGGGCTTGTTAGAGGAAAAGTGGCATATGAAGGAAACTACCCCAACCACAGCTTTCAAAAAGATGGATTTGAAATTAAAAGCCACTCTTGGCAATTTTACATTATTAAATAGTCCCTTCCCTTCCTAGTCCCAGAGAAGAGCTCTTTCCTACATGGGAATGCAGCTTTCTGTGTCACAAGCAGAACATCCGAAATTAGCCGAGGGGTTTGAAGTCTTTGCCAGCAGTGCTCAAACAGCATTACCTCCTGGCGGGGTGCCCAGGCCCTCTCTGTCCCTGCTGGGGATCCACAGCTGGCAGTGGCTGTTAACCCTCGAGGCCATTGCCTGATACCCCAGACAACAAAGAAAGTGATGGGGAGCTTTGGAGACATCCAGTCAAAGCCATCCCTGCCCAGTGAACCTTGGGGACGATTGCACGCAGGCTGAAGGCTGCGTGGAAAAGCTGACAGCTCCTGATGTTTAGGAGAGGAGTCCACAGACATGCCAGATCCCATGAGGCCATACCAGATCTTCATATTTCTGCTGCAGTCGCAGAGACCCCAGAGAAGAAGAAGGCCTGTGCTGTACCACGTGCTTTGGAGACGCAGCACATGCAAACAGTCCAGGGAATTTGTCATCCCCAAAGAGTTTAGCATCCAGGAGGAACTTATAAGTACTGCTGGGATTTCAGCTCCACTTGGCTTTTTAATTTAAGGATGACTCCCCACAAGCAGCATAACTTGACTCATTAAGTATGTCCTCAACAACAACTAGAGACTGAAGGAGCAACGGGAATAACTTTGCAGGGATCTAGGTTGGGACCTCTGCTCTCCAGCTGCCTTGGCTCAGTCACTGTGCCTGTCTGCCCTGAGGGAGAGAGTTCCCATCTGGGACTCTTTCCTTGACTCCTGGGCTTAGAAGGACACTGGGCCTGACTGCTATGTGCAGTCTCCCTCCGTGTTTTTTCTCCTTTTCTCTATTTCTGTTCAATAATACTAAATACTATCTCATCCCAGGAACTGATTTCATCCCACGCTTGACTTCACATCTCAGACCCAGGAGAAGCTCTGCTTGTCTCAGAGCTCATCAGAAATCCATGATCCTCTCAGATGCCTAATAACAAAATGCCTGCCTCTGTCTTGTTCCCTGACCAGACATTTCCTCATGCACAAAGATGAAATCCTCACTCCAAAATGAATCTTTTAGAAATAAACTTCCAAGAGCCACTAGCTCCTAAACCCTCTGTGCCACTGCTTCTCCCAGCCTTGGTGTCCTCCTCTATCTCCTCCTCTTACTGCCATAGTCAGAGCGGGCTAGTGGAGGTGCTGGCTCCACACTTCCAGGAAGGCAGGTGGGCTGACATACACCCTTCTTAGTCCCACTCCTGTCTCCTTCTTCCACTCTCATCACAGGCTGATTTGGCGTGGGTGGGCTGGGAGACAGCAGCACAGACGGGAGACCCAGACAGCCCGTTTAGGAGCACAGCAGTAGGGCAAGAAGCAAGAAGATTCCTGAGGAGTGTCAAAGCCACAGGGGAACTGCAACCACAACTGGGAAACACAAGTGAACTTGCGTAAATCACTCCATATGCTGCATTTATTCCTCCAGTGCTCATAGAAATGGCAGAGCCCGGCTACCCTTTGGAGTTTATTGGATTGCTGTTGGGCTAACGAGATTCAGGGGAAAATTAAAAATTGATCAGATGACCTAAAAACATTGTGTTCTGGTGAAAAAAAAAAAAAAAAAGTTGGCTTCAAGTAATTTTGCAAGTTGGAAAAGTATTTTTTTGAACCAACTTGAGGTTGCTGGACACGTATTCTTTTGCAGCTGGAGCAGGGTGATGGGCAGTCGCTGCATTCTTGAAATGGAAGTGAAACATTTCAGCCGCGCTCACTGGAATCTGTCTTCAGGTTTACAGCTGGAAAAACGCTTCTGTGATTGTGTTTTTTCATGGCAACTCATGACAGATTTATTATTCTTTTCTTTGATACCCTAGCACATTTCACAGGGAAAGAAAACCGCACTCTGCCGAGCTCTGGCTACACGCACTCAGGGGCCAGACACTGTTTGGCAGGGAGGGCTATAGTGTGTACAGCTAAAACAAGGGCTACCCCAAGCCCAGTTGTGTAACTGCCTGTTTAACCCAAGCAGTCATATTAACAGTCAACAGTCAGAGCAACTGTAGCTGCTCCAGTGCCCAGCAGTGGCATCTTGGAGTCTGGATGCAAGCGACCCCACCAGGCATTGCCTACCTACACCAGGATCTGGGTCTGCTGCAGGTTTTGCAAAGCAGAGCCAGTGCAGGCCCCCTTCAGTGGCCCATGCAGAGGCACAGAACCATTTAGGGTGCTCTGTGGGCACTGCACCATCTCTAGGGGTCTTAGTGGCTGTGACAGGGGGCCTAGGGCAGATCCGACCCATCCAGAGCAGCTGGACACCAGGTAGGCTGTGAAATGGCCTCACCTTCCTCTGTTTAGGCAGCAACACTATAACAGTATACTGTCTTCATTGGCTTCAAGAGAAAAGTCTTCTCTATCTGAATGTTACTGGGAGAGTGAGATTATGGCTGTGTTCATACCACTTCCTGCAGAGCTTCTCCCTACTGCTGAGGCAGTTGGGTCTGGAGGGTGGATCTCATCACTCTCCTGATGTTGAGCACCATAAGTGCTCAACTTAAACCAGACACTTAATGTTAAACCTCTCAAGTCAGACCAAAGCTCTTACCTAGTCCCAGCACATATTCCCAGTCTCAACTAGGAATGAAACTCTGGCAAGAGGTTTCAGTGGCTGACAGCTTGCTCTCCCACGCACAGTGAGCCAAGGCTGGCTTAAGAGGGAAAGGCAAAGGTTTGCAAAGTGCCTTGAGGTGAGAAGCACCAGCAGACTTGGGGTGTCCCCTACAATGGCCACATGCCTCTGGGGTGAGGAGGTGGATGTTCCTGGAGGAAGCTGTAGGACCTATACCCATCACAATTTTGACAAGGATTTACAACCAGGATTTACAACAGGGATTGCCTCTGGTAGAAAAACTGAGCGTTATTAGAAATACACTAAAAAAACCCTTGGAGTCTCTGAGCATCAGGGCAGGGTACAAGAGAGACAGGGTGCTGGGTACTTCCAACAGATCCTTTCCTGTGGGGTCAGGTGCCTTTCGAAAATTAGGGCATTGACTTTCATTTGCCTCTAATCTAAGTGACTTGCTTAGGGTCAATTTTGGTTTGATCTGTTGGAAGGGACAGGCAAGCTGGGACTTGCTCTGTTCAGTCTTACTCATCTGGCATCTTGCTATCGCACTTCTCTCCTGGCTGGACCAGCTGTTCCCTACAATCAGTCCCACTGAGATAGCAAAACGAGCTAAACGTGCTGTTCCCAGTGTGTCCCTCCAGCCCACAAACAACCTTATGCCTTCCACGGGCCACAGAGGGAAGTCCCTGAGCAGGACGTGGATTCCCCTTGGGGCCTCTGAGACGTGAGGGGGAATGTCAAAAGCAGAGATGAAGTTTTTAAAACTTACCTTCATCACTGGGGGCCCAGGGGGGATTCAGTGCACACCCAACCAAACCTCACCATGGTATGGATGTGCTGTCTGGGACCTTTCTTGCCTTTTGTCCTATTCTACCCCCCACTTTCCCAGAAGGTGAAGGATGTCTGGCCCAGGTGGCCTTCTGTGACAGCACAAGAGTCACACAAGTCACCTACAGAGAGGAAAGGAAACGTGGGGAAAACCCAAGGAGAGCAGATTTCCTCCCTACAGGAAGGGGAAGAAAAGGGTGTCCAGGCATGATCCTCCAGAAGGATGGACTACCAGCCCAGGCTGCCTTGTAACAGTAATGTTGCACAGGATTTTGCACTGAGCAAAGACCAAGCAAAAGCCTTGCAGGACAGGCTGTGCTTCACTTTTTTCCCTGTACACAGCACCAGAAGTAGCCAAAACAACAGTGAAGCTGAAAGGCAAAGACACAGATTGTGCCCTCTCCCAGGAAGCCTCCTGGAGTAGATGGGCCATGGAAGTGCCACTGGGAACCAAGGCAGGAATACACAGTGGTTTCAACAAAGAGGTTGAGGTTTCAGATGAGTCTTGGCTAGCAACTCCTGCAGAAGGTCTGTGCTGACTCAGCCTCTCTGTGCTGTGACTACAAAAGCACCAAACAAAAGGCCACGTCACGGATGTTGCTGCATCTGCTTTGATGATTTTGCCAGCACAACTGCAGTGAGGAGGAGAGGGACTTTTTCCTCACAGTCTTAACCTAAGCACATCAGCCTAGCCTTATGCTCTAAATTAAAAGAAGTTCTATGGCTAAAGTTGAAGGAATTTGCCTTGTTTAGTCTAGAAAAGGAGGTTAAAATGCCAAAAGATAATAATTTTCCAACATATAAAAGGTTGCTGTAAAGCTGGAGGTGGTCAGTTGCTGTCCCTCAGGTCCTGACAGGAGGATAAGATGTAATTGGAGTAATATCCAGCAAAAGTGACTCAAGTTAGAAATGACAAGTAACTAGCAGAAGATTTAAACACCAGACAATAAAACTGGAGATTAGGTTACTGAAGAAAGCTGCAGACTCCACATGTCCTAAGGTTTTTAATGAAAGATGAGACTGACTTTGACCAGGAGTAGTATGGAAATACTTGTTCCTTACTTGGCAAAGGAAGTCTGCATAACTTCTAGCCTTAACTTCTAGCTTTATCTCAGCCAGAAGTGCCGTTTTAGGGGTTGAACATGGGCAAAAAGATGGACAAAATTAAAAGATAAAGTTGCTTTCTTTCTAGATTTACAGTGATTGATAAATCACTGCCCACAAGAGCAAACCACTCCGTGAAACACTGCTTCCCAGCGTTTCATGCTCTGCTTAGCTCCTGTCTCCTGTATTGTGATTATGTGTATTGGTCAGTCCCTCACCCTGCCTTTTTGTCCTCTCCCCTTTCCCAACCCCTGGCCATGCTTTCACAAGGAGCAAGGCTGCTACATGATATTTAATAGGTATTTTATCACTATGGCAACTCCTACCTAACAAAGCTGAAGTCAGGACCTGGTCCTGCTGCGATATGAAACCTGTGGTTCCCAAGAGGGGGGGGCATGAGCTGCTGAGCTGTGCTTTCCAGACTACACAGATTACTGAAACTTCAGGGCCAGAGTGATTTATTGATGCTTCCTGAAGCCTGCAGATACGGCAGTGACCTCGTGTTGGTGGCAAGGGCCAGCTGATCTTTCAAGGTGCTTGTGCTCAAAACAGGTGGATGAAATTCCTCCTCATCCCAGAAGAATAGCTGTAAGCACTGAGCCTGTTTCAAAGTGGCATCCAGTGACCTCCTGATAGCCAAGTGCTGAACCAGCTGAAAAGGTCAATAGCATATCAGCCATAACAGCTGGATCTAATAGAAAACGAGTCAAGATGATACATAGCTGGCATTGCAGGAATAACAGATGTCATCTGGGTTGGTTGTACCAGTGCATTGATGTGCTAAAACAACTGAAAAGAGACTCACATGACCACAGCATACCATCCTCTTCCCATCCACTGGGATGGAAACTGAGATGACCCGCAGATGTTACACACAGATTTTCTGGTGACGAGGTTTCCACACACAACAGATTCAAGGCAGATCTCGTGCCAAAGCATGGTCTCAGGAAGGGCTGTTTGCAATGAGGGATATGGAGATGGAGCAACTTGCAAGGCAATGAATATAACTCAAGTTTTGATTTATATTAGGACTCTGGAGTTTTCAGTCCCAAACAACACCACCGCTGCCACCCTGGACAGGCATGCCCAAACCTCATTTGCCATTTCACTTTCTCTGCTGTAGTTGAAGAGAGGGTGATGTTTGCAGCTTTAAAAATAATAATAGTAATAAAAAGCAGCTGCTTAGCTTAGAGCATCTTTTATTGCCCAAATTAAAGGAGGCTCATGAGGGAAAGATGAGGAAAGCAGGTTGCAGGGAGTGGGGCTGTGAAGCCAGGAAGTCTTCCTGTGGGCACTGTGATGCTGCACTGGCAGCATCTTGCTCCCAGGGCTGTAAAAAGGATTAAGTTAACAAATATAGAAAGAAAAAGAAGGCTAAAATAGGAGACTAAAATAAGAATCAGAATCCCTCTGGTAAACTGCTGAGTTTGCTCCCAGCTGTAGAGAGCCAGTTGTGCTGGGGGGGAGTGAGCTATTTTCTGGAGATGTGCTGGAAATAGCACAGGGTAGTCAGGGAGCAGCAGAGGGTGAGCATCAGCAAGGTACCCTGTGGACCACCAAAAGCTTTCCCGCTAGGTTGGGCATGCCAGTGTACACTGGGAGGATGCAGCAGAGACCAGGCAGGATGGGAGGAGATGGGATAAGGAAGGCAGTGGGCTCAGTGCTGCTGCTTCAAGGCTTCAACTCTCAGCAAAACCAACCTGTTTCGGAGCAAGGCACTGATCCCTGAGCCTTGGTGTGCCGCTCATGGAGGCACAGATGAGTGCAGGGGGGTGCTGACCCAAAAGCATGGGGCCTCTTGCAGCCCTGTGACTGATGGCACTGTCCCGGCACCACCTCCCAGCCACTCCAGCCCCCCAGCACGCGGACAGTGATGAGCAGCTGGTTGTGTGGCGAAGCAATTACTGCCAGGCCCAACGTGCTGCTGCTAGTGCAGAAATTGAATTTTGAAGCAGTCAGCAGAAATTCTCCAGGGAGCACCAGCGGGTGGATGGGGGACAGCAGGAAGGAGGTTTTTCTTACCAGGCTTCAATCCTCGCTCAGACGTGCTGAAATTAGACACTAAGCCTTGAACTCAAATCCTCTGTTTTTCCCTTTTGTGTTCAGCCCCGCTCTTGGTTTTTCCCTTGTTTGTTGAAGCCACACAAGATACCTCCTTGGTATCTAAATCATTTGTGCTGAATTTTGAGATGACTCTGCCTCTTGCAGAGGGTGTGGCAGGAAGGTGATGGACATCGGAGAAGTCAGAAAAAGCCATGGAGGAGACTTGGGCTAAGAAAATATGGTAAGTAAAAAATGCTTTCCCATGTGGTAGATAAAAGAAAAAAGCATCAAACCTAATTCCATGGTCATTGTTAAACCTGGGAAATCACCACCAAACCCTAGAGTTTTATTTTGCTACATTTTTTTTCCCCCACGGTCTGCAGACTGGCACGTAGAGCACTACCTTGTAAATGAGTAACCATTCATTATGGAGGTATTTGCAATAGAGACACATGAAGAACTGCTGGTTGCTAGAAGGGTTTTGATGAGATCACATGAAGCTGATGATTTCAAGTCTTGTGCCTGTCTGGATGAGAACACTAGGAGGAGGATGGCACAGGAAAGCCTTTGTGTGTCTCAAAGAGGGAAGGAGGAATGGGAGGGAAGCACAGAGTTTCCATACTGTACCCTTTCCTGTGGGCAGTAGGTTATGTGTGGTGCTTGTCCAAGCGATGCACTGCAAAAATCCTTAGGGCAGACCTTTTTTGGCCCTTTACTATGTTTTCCACTGAGCCTTCAGAGTGTTGGTCTCTCAGTGTAAGAAAGCACATGGTTAAGTCTGGGAAATTAAATCCCTGAGTATCTCACCTGCTCTGAAGCCCTGTGCTTCCAAAGCTCAGGGGGCACCTGTAAGCAGCCGAGCTGAGCCCACACCAGGTCCCAGACCCACGTTAGGACTGTGTAGGTTTGTCGGTGGCTACAGCACCCTCCTACACAAGCTGCAGGCTCTGGGCCCCAGAAGTCAAACAGAGCACAGGAAAGGCAGCACAGCAGTGCCCCGGGCCAGCCCCCTGTCTTCCTCCCCCACATCTGAAGTACAACCTGCAGCCTCAGCCAACTTTACGCTCGAAGCACTGACCGCTGAAGCAGGGAGGAGAGGACTATCTCTCCCATACTTCTTTGCTTTCCTACAGAACCCCTCGCTCTGTACATGAGCTCTTGCTCACCCACTTGCAGTAGCAGGGGAAGAAGAGACGCCCCAGGCGAGGTCTCTGTCCCTGGGGTGGCAGTGACAGTGCCGTGTAGTACTCGGGAGGGCCACTGGAGGTCTGTGTGCATTTGCTTTCTCCTGCTTGCTGCACAGCGCTGCTCAAGGCGGGATGAACTCCACCCGTCATGGAACCACAGAATATTCTGAGTTAGAAGGGACCCACAAGGATCATCGAGTCCAGCTCTTAAGTGAGTGGCCCACACGGGGACCCAACCCACAACCTTGATGTTACCAGCACCAGGATTTAACCAACTGAGCTGATCTCAGGGTCCTGCCTTGGCCTGGGCAGAACAGCACACCCACCTCCCCGGGCCAGTCTGTATACCCATGGGGTGGCTCTGCTCCCCTCTGAGCATCCCAGGGCACCCTCAGCATTGACCCACCTTTGGCTCCATTGTGGGGCAAAATTCCAAGAGCAAAACTCAAATATGGGGAGGTTAGTTTGTCTCGCTCCTCTCTGCTCAGGAAGCACCTCCTGCAGCTGAAACTGCACCAGATCTCTGTCAAGCAAGGAGCTGCTTGTGTCTCTCCCAAGTCTGGAGTGAATTCATCCTCAGGGCAGACCAGCATGAAGCTGTCTACCTTCAGGATGTGAAACCTCCTTCCTTTCCATGGGTGGCTGGGATCACTGACAGGACGATGTTGGGATTCTCACTATAAGACTCATTTTTTTTCAGAGTGGCAGGTTCCTGCTCTCTGAAGACACTTGCCCCTCCACTCCTGCAGCTCTTGCCTGTATATCCATCACTGCTTCCCTGACCCCTGCTGCATCAGTTTCCCCTGACTTTGTTTTTAATCAAGTTCAGACTCACTTGTGAGCTGCAGGATAATGGCATGAGTGTGTATTTGCACAGCAGTTTCATTCTGGGTTGCGATGCTGTGGGATGCCACTGTATTTTTTGAATTTGCCCAATGCAATCAACATAGCAACTTCACCATTTTGAAAATTTCACCAGAGCTTTCAAACTTCACAAGTTTTTAGGACTTCAGTTTATTAAAGGAAATATGGCACATGAGGATCACAGCATCCCCCACTACCATGTGGTGGCCCTGGTCAGAGGAGAAAGTCAAACCTCCCCATTCAGTTCCAGAACAGAAGGAAAACTGAAAAGACCAATCACTCCTTCACTCTTCAGATCCTGGACATTCTGAGACAGTTGCCTTTGGGGCTTGGTATCTGCCAGGGCTGTTGTTTCTGGGAGCTGTCACCACACTTTCATGTCTGACCCACACTCAGAACCCAAGCGTTTCCACTCAGATGTTGCAGGGCTGAAGGTCTCATTTTGGACATGCCCTTGTGATGCTCCTTACCTATAACCACATCATATACACCACTCTGCTCTGGTCAGGAGCTCCAGATGATAGTGGTGGACCTCCCCACGAAGGGAGGGCAGAGCCAAAGTAAGCAGCGGTCATTGGAGCCTTGCTGCCTGCTTTGCCAGGAGTCAGGCAAAACCTTAGTATGGCTTTCTTTAACTGAGCTTTGGAAACCTGCTGCCATGTGACATATCCATCAAATATCCCCCAACTAATTCTCAGTTCAGGTGGGCTGTAGTGGACCATGAGCTCTGGATGGAGGGAAAGGCAGCAGCAAAGGCACCACAGGAGCTGAGAGGAGACAGAGGCAAGCTATGTTTTCTTGGTGTGCAAGGATGAAGGGCTGGGCTGAGGAGGGAGGCGGCACAAGGACGGCATAGGGAAAAGGATGGCCAGGCCCAGGAAAGGAGGAGCACTGCCCTTTTTCACAAGCATTGCAGCTTGGAAGATCAAGAAGATATTAAACGATCAGCTTTTTCAAGTGGCAGTGATAGAAAATGCAGATGGCTTTCCTGAAAATGTGAACTCCACCATTCTTGGCTTATGAAGAAGAAATACATTGCACTTGCCATGTTTCCAGCAAAATCAAAGCAGCACACACAGAGGAAACTAAACTGGGCTTAGCAGACTCCAAGCTAAAGCTTTGTCTGTCCCAGGAAAATGGGGACTTCTGTTTCTCTGGGCAGGTCTTCATCTGATACTGGAAACCAATTACGTGGGACTGTGTCCTGTTCCAGTGGGTCTGTCCTTCTGCTCCACCTGTGAGTTCTGGGGGTGAAACATTCCTTGAGCAGATGTCCAGAGGGCCCTTTGCTGGGATCACATCTGAGCGCTGCTGCCTGTGGCCGGGTCAGAGTCTGCCTCCAACTCCCTGAAAACCCCTTTGCAGACCCTAGCTGACAATGCCCAACACCTCTCCCCATGTGCTCACTGCCCCTGAGGAGGATGCTGGGCTCCTGGATCTCTGTGCAGATGAGAAAGCATCAGGCAGCTATGGGAAGTGTGATTTTAAGAGCTTAAGGCGTCCCAGACAGCAAAGGAGGGAGGTGAGTCAGATGCCTCTCTTCCATAGTTTTTGCTTCTCCAGAAGAAGCCCAGGTCTCTGTGGCATTCAGAGTTAGCGTCCCCTCACCCCGTGTACAGAGGGAAAGGGACATGGAGCCTGCACCTCGCAGCATCATGGCCTGGAGGCACCACTGAACAGGAAAACTGGAAATACCTGAAAATTTGCCTCAGCTCCTTGCTGAAAGGCATTATGCAAGGAAAGGAAAATCCCAGCCTGGATCAAGTGCTGGAAAAACCAGTGTAAAATCAGCTCTGACATGAGCCCAACCCACACAGGGGATGATCTATATTGCCTGCCCTAAGGCTACATGCACAGTGCTGCTGGAGGAGTTGGGTCACTTGCTGGCCATTACAAGCAGTTACAGGGCAGCCTTACAGGCCAAGCTGAAAATGTGGGTTTTCTTTGCTCAGCAGCAGAGCTGACTCTCAAATGTAGCCAGAAAAAACTTTAAGTAACCTTGTCACATCTTTTCCTGCTTTGTCATTGCAGACCTCATCTTGGGCCAGGCCATTCAGTAGTTGCATTTCGAGGTTTTCTGTCTGTGGTTGGTTTGACATCTAATTTTCCTCTCTTTGCCACAGAATATCCTCAACCCTCCTCCACTCCAATTTTCTTTCTGCTTTTCTCCTTTTACCTCCCCCTGGTCCTTTCCAAACTGCTTCCCCCCCCCGCTGCCTGCAGTCTGGCTGCAGTGCCTGCCATGGGGAGGGTAAATAAGACTCATCCAAGTCCCATCAGACTCCTTACAAGATCATAAAGCTACAGCCATACTTTGGTGATCGTTCGTTAAAACAATCATTGTTTAAAACACCAGCAAAATAGCTGTTGGTCAAAAGTACAGTCATTAACCTCATGTTCTCCTCTTCTTCCTTAGCAAAGATGGATACACATTGACAGAGTTGTTCATGATGCAGCAGATTTTGTAATAGCGTTACCCTGCTGACCCAAGCAGGTAGCCAAAATTCAGGTGGTTGGAGGTTATTTACAGCAAGAGAAGGAACTGGCTGTGGAGGCAGGTAATTTTCCAAAGCAGTGTTGCTAATTTACAAAGAAGGTGCAAAGTCCTGGACTGAAAACCTCAAGAAATTAACATTTCCTGGCTCACACCATCTGTGTTATTCCCACGTGCATAAGAGCTCTCATGCTCTCAGCTTTTCTCAGGGCACGTGTAGTCCTGGTCCCTCCTTCATGGCACTGTGGTCCCAACACAGCCCCTGGGAAGCCTCTACCATACATCACAGAGCTTTGCTCTGCTTGCACAGCACTGTCTCCTACAGCTAATTGAGGTGAAAGTCTCTGCTAAAATCTGCAAAGAAAACCCGACTTCTTTTTAATCTAAGCTTGTAACAAAAAAATTATCAGGAAAAAAAGACATCATACCCAGTGTCAGGGAATACTCCTCTTCAGCTGAAGATGCTTTAAATCTCCACAGAATCACAGCATGATTTGGGTTGGAAGAAGCCTTAAAGATCATCCATTTCCTATCCCCCTGCCAGGGGCAGGGGCACCTTCCACTAGACCAGGTTGCTCAGAGCCCCATCCAGCCTGGCCTTGAAGACTTCCTTGTTTGAAACTATTCCTCACAGCTGCACTGAGACGCTCTAGATACATCTCTGAGTAATTGCTACATAGCTCAGATTTTAATGTTGCTTTGATCTAGAGTGGGGTTTCTTCAACATAGATGTTATTGTACATTAAACACACACGCAAGCTCCAAAATCCCCATTCGGCAGAGGATAAAGCCAGCCGTGGGCGTGCACACTGTTTGGGAAACATTTGTATTTAATTCACAACCCACAAAATTCTTTCAACCCAAAAAAAGTTGTAGGAAGAGATTAATCTTCAGATATCCCCTGGAGAGACCTCCACAGCCGAACTTGTCACCCTGAACTCCCTTTACATACAAACCCAACTTTTAGCTTTTAGCTCATGATTCATCCAATCTATTTTAGAGGTCTATGTTGGGTTGCAAGGTTCTGTATCTCCAAAGAGGCCTGTATTCCCCCTTTGCTGTGCCCAAAGCAGAGGTCAGCCAGCTCCAATGCCAGCAGAGATCTGTGTGTGTGACAGCACATGCCACCTCCGGCTCTGGTTACCAATTAATGAATTTTTACCAGCTGGAAATAATTTGGTGTGTCAGGTTTTATAGTGACTTATTCATGGCATCCAGGGAAGGAGGGAGCCTTCATCACTGCTGTGATGGGTCACAGTGCATAGCAGGACTGGGGAAAACAGGATGTGTGTATGGTTACTGCAACACCCCTGTCACGGCACAGGTGCTGCCGCCAGTGTCGGTTCCTGAGCAGAAGATTTGTGAATCCTTGGCCTTGGGGGTCTGTGCATCAGGAAAGGGGCCAGCAATACGTTCTCAGGGGAAGATCAGCATCCCTAAGAGAAGGTGCTGCAGAGCTGCTGCAGTCAGAGGGAATGCAGTGAGAGCAAATCTTGGGATGCTAATTAATCCCCCTTCGGGAAGATATTTATTAGGCAAATGCCTCACATTCATATGCACATCTGCAGTCAACAAAGAGGCTTTTACTTTTTTCCCAGCCCAGCAAAGCAGGAGGGTGGGAGGTTGCTTCGACCAAACAGCCAGTGGTGCTGCCGGTGCTCAGCCTGCTCCGGGCATCTTGGGTCAAGCGTGGAAAAAACAATTGAAATGACCAAGGTCCAGGTTGGAGGAGAACCTGGAGGTTACGTTGAGAAGAAGATCTTTAAACCTGGATACCTTCCTCCCTCCCTCACTGATAGAGACATTGCAAAGGACAGGGTGGGAGCCATCCCTGACAGACTCATCCTGCTGGGATGAGCTGTTCTGAAATCACTGCATTAATATAACCTGGGGCAGCTTTTGCTGTCAACCAGTTAATTTCTGAGGTTGATAGATATAGCCCTTGATGAGCAAAGGATTGGGGCTGCTTGTAGCTCCTGTAGAAAAAAGAGCCAGCAGGAGCTCTCCTTGTCCAGCAGATACTGAGCAGTGGGTCACAGAGGCTTGAAGGGACCTGCCTTGGTGCTCCCCACTCCTTAGGGATAGATGATCTGCAAGAGCGACTGCTCATCCCAAATTGTTTGCTTCATTTGCTATAACACAGATCTCACTGCTTCAAGAGTTACAGTAAAATCTAGTGGGAAGTCACACAAAGTTCAGGGGTGGACACAAAACCTCAAATTTCAGAGGGAGAGCAGCATGTGAGTCTGTCAGCAGGGGAAGAGGTAATTCTGTTGTACCTTTGCTGGATGCTTCCTACAGCTTGTGAAAGTGAGTGACTCCCCCTGACCCAAGACAAGAGCTGCCATTTTCAGAAGGATAAATAATGACATTTCCAAGGCTTACTGGTTTGATGTGCTAATCCAAAGCAAAGTCAGCCTAAAGCAGACCTGCTGAAGGCAAAGCATGTTTCTTACCGAAATACTCAAACATCCTCAGCCCCCAGAGCCATAGAGCCTGCCCTCCTTATCCCAAAGGATTTTTTCCTGAACATACCAATGGATCAAACATCTGCACAGTCTCCCGTTTTATACTGAGAAGCAAGAGCTGCTGAGAGCACTGGCACGGAATTCAAACTTTAAACTGTCCATCTTAATTAAATTAGTTCTATCCGTGAGGTTCAGCGGTCGGTCACGGCATGTGGGAGATTTGCCCTCAAGTCCTGGAGGAGCAGAAGTAAACCCAAGAGTAAAATCCTCAGTGACTTGGGATGACAACTGTGTTTTTAAGACCAAAAGCTCCTGGCAGAGCAGTTGCCTTGCCAGCAAGCTGCTGTTAACAATATCCTTTTCATTCCAGGGACCCAAATCTGCTGTCTGCAAACCTGACTGGCTTTTGAAATTGATTTCAGAGAGGCCCTTAATTTTCACTGACATTTGCTTTGGTCACTCACAGCTTCCAGCTCCTTCTCCCTCCCTCCTACCCATCGTGCAGCACCCTCAGAACCTCCCCTTCACCCCCATTTACAGAGGAAGCTGAAATCCTGGCTTTGCAACAAGAAAGGCAAAGTTTGGCATTCAGACAGCAAGGAAGGTCTTGGGAAGTTTAGTCTGGTGCTTTGTGTCTTCTTTGAGTCACTGCATGATGGTGCATAAATTACTGCGTCCCTCTGTGCCTCAGTTCCCTCACCCTGGCCAAGAGTGATGGTACCCTCTTATCTCAGGGGAACAGGAGATATTAATTACTGCTCATTAGATGCTCAATTGTGGTAGCATAAATAGTAAACAAGCATTTAGTGCCTTTTTAAAGATAACTGATTTGCAAACACTCAGGTCCATAGCTTGGGAACTCCCTTGGCTGTTACGTAACTGCAGTAGGTTGACTTTGGTTTGTTTTTGTTTTTGTTTTTTTTTAAGGAATGGGTTGTTTTTATTACTGTAGTAATTTTATAAATAAGGAATGTATCTGACTGGAAAGGATGAAACAAAAATAAATGCCAGTTTAACCCAGGCATATGGAAACTAAGCATTATCTTAATTATATTTTTGAAACAGCAACCTCCTATCTTTGGCCCAAAGCTTTCAGAATTCAAAGGCAAACACTGCCCCAATCTTTCAAATATTTTTTTTCCCCCATCCACAGACTCTTTGTGTTGGTGAATTTGGGGCTGCCAGGTATCTCCCAAGAGCAGGAGTCCAACTGCTCCTTCCTTGATGAGGTGAGATGTGATGGGGGGATGCAGGGATGCTGCATGCCTCGCCTTTCCTCAGTGGGGTGATCTTCCCATGGGAGGTTCCAGTCTCGAGCAGGTTCTTTTGGCCAACTCATCCACTGCTGTACCTGTGCCGTGCCTTTTATAATCCTACATTTTGATTTCCAGTACAGACATTCACAGGCTTTGGGAGCTGAGGGTTGCTCTGGCTGCCGTGGCAGACGATGCCCCTTAGGAATGGGAACTCTGCGGGTGCTCCAGCAGGCTGGCACTGCTGCAGTGCCTGGCCACAAGCAGGTCCCACAGCCACCCGAGGAGCAGATTCTCACCAGGGACGCCTGATGCAGCACAAGCCTGTGGGGTGCTGGCACTGCTCCGCTGGGTGGGAAGGTTTCCAAGTCCTTATCTAATCGTTCCTCCTTTCCCCTCCCTCATACTCCCGAAAAAATTTTTAATAGAAAAGTGAAGCAATGGAACCACAATGAAATCACCACAGTGAAATCAAGCTTAAGCCTGCAGCAAAGATCCAGTCGATGCATCTTCCCGAGGACCAAAGTGCACCCCGTGAGCTCCAGGGCAGCAGATCCCGCAGAATGCCAGAGACACAGCCGCACTCCCTGACGGGCGGGTGCATCTCCCGGGAGATGCAGGGACGAAGTTTGTGGGGAGGGCGCATGAGTGCCCCTCACGGGGACACGTGCACCTGGCAGGGGGATACAGGAATGTTAACTCCAAGGCGGCTGCGAGCGAGGGGGATGCACACGTGCACTTTACCAGAGGAAGAGACACAGAGGAAACTTTCATGGGGTGCATGGGTGCACCTTGCAGGTGGAGGCACTGCTGAGGCTCGCAGGGGGGTGCAAGTCCCATTGGGACGCACAGGTGAAGTTTGAGGACGGGCACAGCTGCTGCCGCGGGGGGCTGTCACCGGGCAGCGGGAGGCGCAGATGAAGCTCTCGGGGGACGCACATAACAAGACTGGGGGGGTCTGGGGCTTCCGTCTCCCCGCCCAGCATCCCCCGCCCAGTCCCGACCCTGCACCGGCCGCGCACAGCGCATGCCTCAGGCAGATGCCGGCCGGTTCCAACCGGGAGAGGCCAAAGCTTTTCGGGTCCTGTGAAGAGGAGGAGCCCGTCCTCCTCTCTGCGAGTCCCCCCCTCCCCCTCCATCCCTTCTCTCCGCCCCGCGGTGGGCGCGGGGACGGTGGGGCGGCCGCGCTTCGCGCACCGCGCAGCGGCGTGGGCACGGCTGGAAAAGTTACTGACCGAGGGATGGGGAGGGGGATTTGCTTACGAGGCGCCGGGGGCCTCGCGGCTGCATCCCCCGCTCCCCTCTGCCCCCGCGGAGCGTTCCACGCAGGATGGCTGGAGCTGGGGCCGGGGCACCCTCCGCGCCCCGCGGAGCTCCGCGCAGCGACTCTCGGTGCCGCAGCCCTGCGGGACGCGGTGCAGGGCCGGCGCAGTCTCCTCTCCGCCGCTCCGCGTCCCGCAGGCTCCCGCAGCGCCCCGCGCAGCGCCGCGCACCCGCAGCGACTGTTCCAGAAAGCCGCCGGGCGCACCGTGCGTTCGCAGTATATACGTAGCTAAATACATAAAAAATAAAGAAATGACGTCCCCTTCCCCCCGCTCCCGGCGCACCGGTGAGTGCGGGCAGCGATGTTCGACCCCCCGACTGCCCGCGCAGCCCCGCGCCGTAGTAATTTGCAAGGGGCGGTGCAGGGATGGGGGGGGGGGGAAAGGGGGAGGTGTCCCGCCCCCCCGATCACATGGCGACCCCGCGCAGCCAATGCGGGGGGCTCTAGGACCCCGGGGACCCGAGGCCCCCCTCGCTCTATAAATGCCTCTCCAAAATGCAGCGGGGCTTCTTCCTCCTGTCCTGCCCGGCCGCGCAGCTCAGCGCCCCGCTGCCTGCGGGTCTCCGTGCCGGCTCCGCGCCCCGCTCCTTCCCCCTCCCCTTTTTCCTTTTTTTTTTTTTTTTTTTTTTTTTTTTTTTTTTTTTTTTTTTTTTTTTTTTTTTTTTTTTTAATTATTTTTTCTCCTAATTTTCTGACCTCCCTCTCCCGTTTTTCTCCTCACCCCTTCCCCGCGGACGGTTTGCATGCATTGTCTGTCTCCCAAGATGGTTTGTGAGACCAAGATTGTGGCGGAAGATCATGAATCAATCCCGGGATCCAAAAAAGACACGATCATTGTTTCCTCCTCCCAGATGTGGCCCTCTTTGGCCGGCTCCACTCCCTCCCCGCCACCTCCCCTCACCCCACCAAAAGAAGACCCCCGGCGCGACAATGTCTATATCCGCGAATTCCACCCCTCCGAGCAGGAGGTGGTGCGCCGCATCTTTTACGAGGGGATCATGGAGCGGATCCCCAACACGGCGTTCAGGGGGCTGAAGCAGCAGCCCCTCACTCAGCTGCTCTACGGGCTGCTGGCGGGTGAGTATCCGCTCCCTTTTGGGGGAGGGGGGCGCCAGGTTTGTTGCCTGGCTGTGGGTCTTCACAAAATGGTCGGAGCGGCGGGAGGCGCCGGGGACCCGCGGCCCCGGGCGCGCTGCGGCGGTGCGGGGAGCGGGAGCGCCGCAGCATCGTGCGGGGCGGCCGCGGAGCCGCAGCGCTGCGGCGGGGACAGGCGGGATGGGAGCGGGATGCGAGCCTTGCGCCGCCGGGGGATGCGCGACCCTACCATGGGCTGTAAGGGTGGGGAGCGCTGAAGGCCGCCGCGGGGGTGAGGGCAGACTCCGTCCTTGTGGTTATTGCGGGGTTGGGGGTGCGCGGAGGGGAGCGCAGCGCACCGTCCGCCCCCGCGCAGCCCGGAGAGGGGGGAGCGAGCCGCGTTCCGGCGTTGCCTGGAGACGGCCGGGCCCACCAGTGAAAGCCCCTCTTTAGCCCTCCCCTGGCGCGGGGAGAGGGTGTCCCCCTACAGCAGGGCCGAGGCGAGGAAGGGGGGGTCACCTCACCTCCCAGACTTGAGTGCCCAAAATAACGCAAGGTGTCCCGTCCCTGTGCCAATAATGATTAATAATATGTGCCCCCCGCGCCGGGCGGGCTTTGGGGTGGTCTCCTGCCCTCGGTGGGTGCAGGAGGGTCACACCCCGTGTCCCAGACATCGGGGAGGACGGGGCCCCGCACTGGAGGGGGACCCCCCAGCAGGCGTTGGGGCGCACCGGTGGCTCTGGGGCCATGCCGGGGGGAGCCGCCGGCTGGGGGGCACCCGCAGAAGCCCCCCAGGTGTTCGGCAGCCCGGCGGGATGGGGGCGGGCGGGGTGGCTGCCCTGGGAGTCGGTGCTGATGGAAATAGCACTGCCGCAGTGGCGAACACATGGCTGCGGAGCGGTGCCCGCAGCGCGGCTCCGCCGCCCGGCTGCGTTCCGGCCTCACCGGGGAGAGCGAAGGGAGCCTGGGGTGTGTTGGGCCCTGGGGGTCCCCACGGCCCTGATCCGGGCTCGGTGGGACCTGCCGTGGCGTGGCGGCATCCTCCCCACTGGCTCCTTTCAGGACCCCATAAACTTCTCCGGGTTACCTCGTCGCGATGCATTATCCATTAGCGTGATAATCTTGAGAGCGTGAATTGTGTGTGTACTGCAATTGTATATTTTGACTGTGATTGTTTTATTTATTTATTTTTATAATGAGTTTGTATTCCGAAATCAACACTAAATTCTCTTTTCTGACAGGTGTCGTTTATTTCTCTTCCTTATCTCCATAGTAATGTGCTTTGTTGTGACCAAGTCCTTCCTGCTGACCTGCTGTTTGCCCATCTTTCTGATGGGCATGAGGTACTACTTCAGTAGAAAAGTTATCCTGCACTATCTCGATTGTGCGCTGCACACGGACATGTCCGATATTGAGCAATATTACATGAAACCGCCAGGTGAGTACAAATTCCCCGAGGGAGCCTTCCTTCTCCCAGCCTGCTGGGGAACATGGCTGCTCCCTGCTGCTGGCGCCTTTTCCTCCTGTCAGCAGCACTGAGCAAGCTCAAAAGTCACCAGAATGCAGCTCTTTAGCCACACCAGGCGCAAAGCCACCTCTGGTTTTGGTTTGGCTTGGGCTTTTTGTTGTTTGTTTGTTTGTTTCACTACCCCCACAAGGTGCCTAGTCATCCAAGGCACCCTCTGTCCACCCCCCCAAGCACAGCACTGCCAGGTCCCACAGCCAGCCCAAGGACTGAGGCGTGGGTGCTTGGGGACATTGATGGTGAAGAATGCAGGTTTTTCACTGCAGGCTGGGTCCACCCCAGTTCTTATGTCTTGAGCCTGCTATTTCTTTGCTCCTTGAACTTGGTATTAGCTCTGACAGCAGGAAGAGAGAGAGATGAAAGGCCTTTTAGCCCAAATGCACGGAGGAGCCCATTTTAGCTACTGTGCCCATTTTCCCATATTGTTCAAGAACATTCCTTAATGCGGGTGTTTTGGAAGAGGCACAGATCAGGTATGTAAAGGACTGCTGCCGCAGGAGTTTGACACAATATGTGTCCATCGATTTGTTACATATATGAATATAATTAAAAATACAGTATCTCGCTATAATATTTGCTGGTTAAGCTGTAAAATATACATTATGATGACATAATTAAAAACAGAGTCCCTTTAGAACCTGTCAGGCGCCATTTCCCTTGTTGTAGGCACACACCCATGTTGAGAACCAGAGCAGGGGGATGCCTGGGCAGTCACTCGGGGTTTGAGGTTTGCTTTTGGTGCTCGCAGAGTGCTAATGGTGAGCTGTGAGAGCAAGGCGATGCCAGTATCCTGCCTTAGTTCCCTCTTCTCAGGGTTCCTGCTCTCTTCTTGGGTATCTACTGTGTTGTTTTTTCATGTGACCGTGTTTTTGCTGTATCATTGCGGATCGCCAGGTGTGACAGACCTCTTCCCGGCCACTTCTAGAGGACTCCTGGATGGTATCCTAGCCACAAACTTTCCCTCACTTCTAATGTGCAGTGTTACATTTTCCTAAACGTAGCATTGCTAAAATGTTGCTCCTCCTTGTAGGAATATCCCCAAATAGCTTAGATGTCCTGGCTTTAGATTCTGTTTCCCACTATAGTGTTTATCTTGTCCAGGTCTTTGTCCCATATTGCACACATTTACAGGGCTTGTTTTTGTAAAAATTAAGTGACGTGTGACTTGTATTTAAAAAGCTCAATCTTCATTAAAGGTGGTGTCACAGAAATAAAAGTGTTTGTAGCAACACATCTCTGCACCTCTGTAGTGAGGTTCAGCAAGATATTGTGCTGGAGAAAGTAGCAGAATAAGTAGAATAAGAACATGTAATATGGAGTTAATAGGTGTTTGAGCTGCTTTGCTCATTAATGCTCAGGGTTTGTGTGGTCAAAGTGGTCGCAGTGCCTGTATTTATAACACTAACAGATACAGAAAATGAAGGAAAAGGGCTCAAAGGAAGAGTAATGCCCTCAATTTGTTTAGGGTCAGTAATGTAATCCTGCTCAGCTGTGTTGCCAACATGTCTTTGAAATGTTAGCATTGCTTTTATTTGGTACCTGAAAGGGCTAATTGCAATTTTAGAGCAAGTGTGTGTGGGCTGTAATTTCTGACAGAATTTAATCATGTAATTAGGCTTCTGCCATGCCATAAAAAGCAGATTTATGGGATTGTTGGTGCTTGTTAAAGGTTCTTGATGATAGTGCTGTTAAGCAAGTTGGCTGGGGTAAAAACCAGATAAAGACCAGAGAGGCTTTGGGGGCTGGGGAGGAGAAGGGTGCCTGCATGCTGGGACCAGCACCCTCAGTGATGCCTGTCTGTGTGCCATGAGGCCGTGCAGTGCTATTTGTTGCAGCTGTGCACAAGGCATGAATCCAGCAGTTCACTCCTGTTTCCTCTGAAAATGCAGTTGGTGGATTGTTTTTTTCCTATAGGATAGCAGTATAAATACAGTCCTCTTGGAGAATCCTGGAGTTCTGTGTGCTTTGAAGGCTGACTGGCTGAGCAACCGGAGAAAGGCAGTGATGAGCCACACTAGTGTTGCCCATCCCACCCAAAGGACAGAACAATGGCAATAAAACAAATTCCAGCCTCAAGTTTTTCTTTTATTTGCATAGTTTACAAATTAGCACCCAGGCAGAAACAGTTGCAGTGGGAATGAGAAGGGCTCCTTGTATTTCTGCAGCTGAGATATTAGTGAGACCTTTCTCAATGAGGTGTTAAAAGAAGAACTTGTCACAGGGAGGGTAATGGGGTGCAGGAACAGGGGCACAGAGAGGCCTGGAGATGGCCAGAGCTTGACTAGATGAGTTAAACCCAACCTGATGTAACTGCAGCTTGGCCTGGCTTTGGCTGGGAGTACAACCAGGCAACTTCCCGCTCCTTCTTTAGAGGATCTGTGTTTACCTGCTCGATTTTTTTTTTTTCCCCAACATGGAGAATAGAGGAAGGGAGCATTTCTGTGCTGGGGCTATGAATTCCTGTTTCCTGGGGTGATGAACACCAAGGTAGAATTGGGAGATGGTCTTAAGGTCTTGGATCATGATGTTGGTTGTGGCTTTGGTGAGGTTTGCCCTTGGAATCCATGGTAGCCAGACTTGAAAACCTGTTGTTTGCAGAGGGCTCCCTGTGGTGCCCAGGACTGGGGTGTGGTTGTACAGAGCATCCACAGCAAATAGCCTCTGGTGAGGCAGGGATCTACAGTGAGAGGATATTTTAACTACTAAAACGGGTTGTTCTTGCTGGTTTTGTGAAAGCATCTGCAAAACCTGTGGGTCAGTTTTAAAACCAAACCTAAAGGACCCGGTTTGCAATGGGATATCATAAGCACCCAGGTTAATGATTAGTGTTGAACAGCTCCATGATTTACATTGTATTAGGGTTTTTCTCCTGCAGTTTTTCTAAACTGCTCACCTCCAAGTTAGTTATGGTTTGAATTTTCCTCTGCTGGACTTTGTGTGGACTGAAAAATATGTGCTGACAATGATTCTGCAGAAGTACACTAGCCAAAATTTAAGCCTTTGTTTTCTCTTGCCTTCCAACACTTATGCCAAGGGTCTGGCAGAATGTTTGGTCCAGTGCTTAACTTGGAGCTTGTACACAGAGGTGTGACTTGAAATTGTTCTTAATGTGAACGGAATTGTTTGTGTTGAGTCTCGTGCTGGGGTCTTAGAACAGAAGGTTGAATGGCTCAAACACCTTCCTGAGCCTTTTGTAAGCTTGCATTTTTCATTTTAAAATAGCACTTACTGGAATTCATTTTTTTTTTCTCCTTCTTCAAAGACTATGAAAAAAGACACTGGAGTGGTAGAAAAGAAAGGAATTGGATAATGGGCTTAATTGTCAACCAGAGTAACGTAGGCTCTAGTCAACAAACAAAAAAAAATTAATTTTAAATAGAGCCCTGCCTTTTGCATTTATCTATGTAAAAAAGAGGAGCACAGCTGGAGCTTGTTTTATGGTCTGATGATTTTGTTGACTAATCAATTTTACAGTGTCTCTTCAAGCTTCTGTCCCAGTTGGTTGTGTTGTATATTTTTTGCAGTGGTTGGTGTGTTAAAGAGATTCTTGCGAGGCTGAGGTCTTTGCTGGAGTGCTGATGGAAACCAGGACTCCTTTGCCTCCGAAACAAAACCGCTGCTCTCCAAAGCGAGTGGAGCTGGGGCTTTGGCTGATGAACTTGCATGTCTTTCTGTGGTTGTTTAAAGAGCTGTCTCCTGCTGCTGGCTGTCCTAGCAGGGTCTGCTGAGGGGTGTGCATACCTGTCCTGCTGGTGCAAAGATCTAGTGGTGGTGGGAGCTAGCCTTTGTTAGGGTTTTGGGGACTGGTGACAAGCTGGGTGGCTGCCTAGCAATGCCCAGTGCTGCAGGGGAGGATGGACAGACAGCACAGATGTGCAGCCAGGAGAGCTGAGGCTGCAGGACCTGCTGGAGTGTTGAGGGCATCTGCCTTGCCCAGTGCAGCAGACAAAGCTGGAGTAGTTGCTGCAGGAGGTGTCAGATCACATTAACTTTGCTGTGCTGAGGGCTGTGGTTTTCAGCAGTGGCTGCACATCTGCAGCTCTTTCTCTGTGGGTGCCTCTGGTTGCTTCATGCTGGGACAAGATGGGTGCCTCTGCTCTCCTACCTCCATCCAGGGGTGAGCAGAGCTTTCTCATCCTGCTGCCCCTTGTCCCCAGTATATAAGGGTGCAGACGAAATGCCTGCACAGAAATCCCAACCTCCCTGGGGGACAGGCCCTGTGGGAGAGGGGCTGCTGGGGGATGGTTTGTTAGGGTTCAGTTTTTGCTGTTTTTGGGTGGCACAGTGCTCAGCCAAGCCCAACGGAGGGCTGTCCTGCCCTTCTTGGCAGAGGTTTTGGTTTCATGTCCTTCTGCCAGAAGGACACCAGTTGGAGTGGAGCCAGAGTTGTGGTGTGAGGAGGTGAGATCCTATTTACTGCTCCTGCCTTTTGAGGTGTTCCTCGAGTTCAGTGGGATGTTTGTCTGGTTAACAAGCAAATATTTGCATTTTGCTCTTGGGTCAGGCCAGTTTCCAGTGGATTCAATGCCAGAGGGATTGAACCCAGATGTCTGCAAGGTGAACAGCTGGGTATAAATCATGTGGTTCCTGCTAGCCTTGCTTTGTGGGTGCTGAGCTCTGCAAAAGCTGTGGGATGAGCACTGATGAGTTTTGGGATGCAGGATGTACCTTGAGAGGAGATCCTCAGCCCCACATCTGTTGTTTCTCTGCTGTGCCCAAACCCTTTGGCAGCCCCAGGGAGAGGGGGGCAGGGGGAGTGTTTCTCCCCACCACTGAGCCCCCGGGCAGAGGGTCAGCCACAGAGCCCAGTTCTTCAACATTCTGGGTAATGCTCAAGCTGACAGATAAGCAGGAGGGAAGCTGCCAAATGATAACATTGTTTGGAAAGAATAGAGCAGCCCTTGCTTTGCAAAGAAAGGGCTCAGTTACCTGACGCCAGAGAAGGCTCAGGGCTGCTGCTTCCCAGTGGAGGAATGTGTTTTTGGAGAGCCCTGCCCCACTCTTGGTTCCCAAGAAGCAGCTGGAATCTGAAGCATCCCTATCTTCAGCATTTCTTGCTGGCTTATGCAGTGCCCTGACCTCATGCATCTGCCAAACTCCTGAGCTGTCTGTCCTGTATTGGGATTTTCGCTTGTGCCTCTCCCACACACTGGTCAGCAAGGAGTTCTGCGTGGGGCTGGGAGCTGGAAAACCCATGGGAGAGGCTGTGTCCTTATCTCTGCCTGGGTGTTTCCAGCTCTGCTCCACACCACTGCTGGGAACAGAGGTTGGGTCTCCTCAGGCGGAGGTGGGTCTGTCCTGGGAGCATTTCACTGCTGGCATCTCTCTGCAATTCAGTGAGTGTGCTTCAGGGGATACAATCTTCATATAAGATCCTACAAGATTAGGATTACAGACCTCTCATGTAATTTATAGTGCAAAGTATTTTGTCAGAAAGTACTTCCAAAGCTGACCTACTGCGAGAGGATGGTCAGGGATGCTGCTGCTGCTGCTCAGCAATTCTCACTGTTGCTTTTGGGTTTCTACAGCTTAGCAGCACAGGAACTTTCTGTTTTGGCATCTTTCGTTTCCAGTGCAGAGTGTTTCAGGAAGCAATAGGAAAAACAACTCATGTTTCCAAGTGCTAGGGATGTGCTTTGTCCAGTGTTAGCAATGGACTGAAATATTTTGGTTTTATTTGAATAATATAAAACATCTTTAGAGTCAAGTTGCCTCTCAAAACCCACCTCATCAGACACTGGCACTCTATCACGCGTGGCTGCCTCATTCTGCTGTGTTTGAGCCTTGGCTTTTCCATCTGGAGGCAGCCCTGTCCTGCAAGCGTGGAGCATGGGCACAGTGAGCAAGGCACAGCACTGCTCCTGACCCCCATCCTGCATTCCCAGAGCTGACCAAGGGATGATGCCCCGGTCACAGGCAGCTCTGCCGGGTCCCAGCCCAACCCTGCGGCCCTAAAGATAAGTGCTGTGTAGATCTGGAGGTGACACAGCCTGGGTCCCTTGCAGTGCTGAGCCACATGGGCCAGCTCTGCTCAACCCACTGGAGGGCCTGCAGGGTCTTTCTGCCCCACAAAACCTTTATTATTAATTTTTTTCCACTTTGGGGGGTTCATGTAGTACAAAGTGGAAGTGCAGTGCTGTCAGCCGAGGGCCAACATGGGAAAGCTGGAATTGCCTGTTAAGTGGAGATTCCAGGCTGTGTCATCCATGCTAATGGGATAAGCATGTTTATGGGCAAGCTGCTGCAGCCTGCCCTCCCCTCCTGCTTATTTATCACTGGAGCAGGAACATATGCACAAACCCATTCCTCAGTGCACGTATCCATAAGACAAAAATAGCTCTTCCTTTAGATCCACAAGCTTTGGCAGAGACCCATATCAAAATTAGATGAAAATAGATTTCGTAGTAAATTTTGCAGAGCAATATAATCTTCTTCTTCTTCTTTTTTTTTTTTTTTCTTTTTGTGTTCAAAAATTCTCTCTAAAAGTAGTCAGTCTAGTCAGTCCCTCACTGACCTGACCATCGGTTAATGCAGTGGTGTTTGAGCTGTAGCCATGACTGGGTGGATATGATGCTCCTGAACATAAGCTCTGCCTGCAGATGTTTAAAATTCCTAGTATGTGCCAGTGCTGGTCATTAATCTTCAGTACAAGAAGTAACCAGTTGTGTAAATTGAACATTAGTAGTTTTTTAGGCACAGTTAGCTTCTCAGAACCAGCAAACAAGCCACACTGAGACCTATGAATATGGAGGCAGGAACATCAGGTGTTCTGGGTTTTTTTCTGGCTTTGAGTAATTTTTTTAATGTTTTCTCTTATGTTGGATGGGTTTTGGCATGATTGTATGCAATTTCTTACTGCTATCTTAGTGAGTAAACCTAAAAAGGTTCTGACTCCAGAATCTTTTGCACAAGTTTATATGCAAATGTATTCCCCTTATAAAGGGTTTACTACTTCTTTCTCTTGCTTTCTTAGGAATGACCAAAATTTAAAACAATTACCCAAAAGTCTGTTTCAGGTTAAGATTTTCCTAGTAGCCTAAATTTAGATTTTGTGTCAGATATCTAACTGGTGGCAGGAGTTTAAAGCTACAAAGCTTTGAGCCCCTCTTGACATTGAATTTTGGATGTAAGAGCATGAACTGAAAAAATCTTATTCTTTAACACATTATTTATTTATTATATTCAGTCTCTTAGGGTTATCCAAGAGTGTCAGTTGGTTCCTGACAACGTGCAAGACCACCAGCCTGAGTACTTAGAAACTGCCATTTGGTATTGCTCTCTACTTGAAGGCCTCTAAATACATTGAAAACTACTGATTTCCTGTAAAAGTCTAAATGCATGGCCTGATTTTTAAGAAGACAAACCATTCAAAAATCTCCCCAGATTTCAGAGTGGATTTCTGAAGTTTCTTTCTTAGGCTGAGATCTTGATTTGGGCAGGTCATGTTTAATTACTCTGGATGGGAACCATCTGTCAGGGTGTCCAAGAGCCCCTCGTGGACTCCGGGAGCTCTCAGCATTGTTTATGGGTGTATCCAAAAGCCCATGTTTTTATTTTGGTAATGCAGTGCTGGGAATCTGTTACAAATAATCACGTTTGATGCTACTCCCTTCCAGTCTACAGTAAAAAGAGAGACTTGGAGTGTTTTGCTGGTTCTGCAATGTAGGAGCCTTTGTTGGCACTTTCTGCATCAGTGAAACAGGGAGCTTCAAATGTATTTTTAGATTCCCCCCCCCCTTTTTTTTTTTTGTTTTCCCTCCCCCTGTAGAAAGCTGAGGAATCGTTTTGTTGTCCTGACAGGTGGCTAATGAAAGGATTCTTAAAGAGAATCTAAAGATAGCAGTACGTCTTACCCAGTTTCTATTTACAAATCTATTCCTTGTAACAAAATAATGGGGTTTGGGTTTCGGGGTTTTGCTGGTTTGTTTGTTTGTTTGGGTAGTTTTGTTTTTTGCTGAGGGCCAAGTGGAATCACCATGAAGCCTCATGTCCTTTAATAAGGGTGCATCAAAAATTAGTTCATAGTAGTCTGGTTAGAGCCAGGTACAAGCTGTGGTATCTGTTACAGATGGCTTTGAGCCATTCTTTGAAGTCATCTATTGACCTGCTGGACCCCAGCAATCAATTAACAATTTATGACAGCATATACAGTATCATTCACTGTCTTCTATAACTGAATAGTGTTTCTTTCAAAAATTGAAAAAAATTATTTCTTAGAGGAGAATTCTAAAATTTAGACCTGGGACTCCCATGCTTTCATGCCAAGCTGGGCTTCTGCTTTAAAGTGGGATTGTGCGAGTGAAAGGAGACATTTCAAAATAGGTAATGGGAAACATATATTGCAGTTGTATTTTTTAAGTGGCTACTCGAGATATTGTTATTTAAAATTGGATTTGCAGCAGTGTAAATGCTAATAGAATAATACAGTGCATTAGTTGCACGTCAGCGTGTCCTGCTTGAAATGATAACTTGCAAGTAATATTTGTCACTTAAAATTCATGTACAGTTTCTATGACTTATCCAAGTGGCAAAACTGAAAACCAGAGGTTTTATGAGAAAATGATTTTTCAGTTCAGGAACTGGAAAGTAAAACGGAGGACAGTTTTGGTCCAAATCAAGTTGATTCACTACTCCCTCTCCATTTTTTCACTATGAAGAAGCAAGTATCTGTGTTTAGTGTGTTAGTTTCAGCCCAAAATGAAACTGTTGGCTCTGTTACAGGCTTCCTTAAGAAGCAAAGGTCAGATCCAAGTGTATGCTTAAAAAATACTGATTATGGTAGAGCCATGATACAGTTAGTGTTTGTTACCCCTCAGGCAGGTCCCTCTATTGCTCTTTGCATGGCACTATTAAATCTATACTGAGTCAGTGCTGGCATTGCCTGGATCCCAGGCCCTGTTTAAATTACATATTTAGGTATTTTATACCAGTGTAGTAGTTGAAGAAGTGGTCTTGCAGGGCTCCATCTCTGAAGTTGAGGCTGCTGGGACATCCCCCGTGATCCCGGGAAGGACCGAGAAGTGTGCTGGTGTCCCAGCCAGCCACACTGGGGGCTGAGCTGTGTGCAGGATTAGTGCCAGCCTGCCTTTCCTCTGCCTCTCATTTTGCAGCTCTGATGAATCCAGGACAAATGTGTAAATTGTTTTGCATTGACAAAAACTGCGTTTTTAAGTAAGCCACTTGCCTGGATTTATCCTCGATCACCGGTAATTGCTACACAAGCTGCTCCTGCTCTCTCTTGCCAGTGTGCTCAAAGCCTGACATGGAAACCAGCAGCAGCCATGCAAGTTTATTTGCTTTTTACAGTTGCAGCTCTTGGGCTCTGTGCTAGCACTGCTAATTGAAATGGGGGGCAGTGGACCAGCTGTCTGGCTGTTTGTGGCTCCTCAGTGCACCTTGCATTCAACACTCATTTCAGCAGCTATCAGATAATAACATCTACTACTGGGAACCAATAGGAGTTCCTTGAAGTATTTTTTTTCCCATTTTTTTCCTCATGTCCATCCCCTACCACAGCAGTTCTGTATCCCATGTTTCCAGTCTTGGATCAAACTGCAACATTTGCATTTTGTATACTTTGAATTCTCATTGGCTTTGTTGTCCAGCCCTGTGTTGAATTCTCCAGTGATTTTTTTATCTGGTCTGGTTCTTGCTTCGTTCATCACTTCTGGCATTTCCCACAAGTGGTGGTCCCATACACAGCATCCCTTCGTATCTCTGATCTTCCCCTTATACTTTTAAGTTTGTCCTTTTGCCTAATTTCATTGCATATGTACTTTCCTCCTCTTAGTTTGCTGTTCAGGTATTTAGCATGGTGAGTGCAAGACTTTATTTTTTTGGTAGAAGACTCAGAATAGCAAAGATGAGAAAATAAATAGCAGTCAGCAGCAGGAGGATATTGTCTCTGCTAAGCTGAAAACAGTGCATCAGTGCACAAACCCACTTGTCAGTGGTGGTAGGGGGGGAAAACATTTTGTCTAAAGGCAAATGAACTGCCAACAACAGGATTTCTTACACCTTCTTTAGAGCATCTGACCCATATCACTTCCAGATGTATCTGTTGATCTTTATTGCCATGATTTTTCCTATAAATCTAATTCTTCCCATTTTAACAGGATATATAAAATCATTATTGCAGTCAGAATATGAGAAAACAACAAACCAACCACTTCATTTGCTGAGATCAGGGCTTTTTGTTCTTTTTTTGGAGGTGCCAAATCTGTTCATCCTCCCTGGAACTAGTTAACAGCAGCAAAAACACTGTGTAACACTTCTAGTGGGAATCCAGGGAAGACCTAAATCTGTAGTCTTTCAATTTAAAATAATGTTAAATAGTAGAACTGCAAAGAGAAGCTTTTGAAAACAGCCTGGTTTGGAGCACCTGCCATTTCTGAGTGCTAAGCAATTCAGATGATTGTTAGTTAGAGACAGCAATAAAAGCACGGCAGATCCCTGGCTGGTAAAGTCCTCCTTGTCAGAATTACATCGTTAGTGATGGGATTTTTTTAAAGGGAGAAAGTGAGCAGGGAACAAGTTATTGTACAATAGGGATGCTGATGAGAGAGGTTTTTTTTTTTTAAATCCAAACTCTTTAAAAGGGGTATTTGTAAAACACCTTTTCAAGCTTTTGCTGCCCATAAAGTCAATTAGATTCACTTAATGGCTATGAAAATCTGTGTCTGGTGTGGTTTCAGAACCTGCCAGTGTTCAGAGGATAACATCAAGCTGTGCCTCTCGGACAGGGATTTCCATTTGGGAATAAGCCATCATCAGGTTTTACATCAGCTTTTATGGGGCTTTTTTTGGGCCATCAGTAGTCTGAAAAACATCAAAGCATCTGCAAGGATTCTTGAGAAGTGGGAACATTTTTTCATGGATAACTCAAATAGCTAAAGAGGATTTCAGTGAAATTTAAAAAAAAATCTTACATAACCCCCCCATGTTCTCTGAGACTGAACTCTTGGGACGGTTTGGCTTAAAGATTCAGTGGAGCATTTGCTTTAACTTAATCATGGGCTTAAATCCCCTGTCTCTTGCTGGGAGTTGAGTGTATTACTTAGGGGCATCCTTCAGTATAGGTCCAAGTGCTCTTTGGATATTTAGTGGAGACCTGTGACGTAAATGGGAAGTGCAGTGGTGGAGTAAACCGGTGGAGTTTGCTGTGTGTGTTTGTGCTATCAGCTGCCTGCAAGGTGAATCTATGATGTTTTAGGGAATACTGGTGCATTGGAAAGGACTTGTAGCTGTGAACCTGCTCTTAGATACATTCATTCTGTCCTGTCCTAGCACTGGGGACAGGGCATTTAGTGCTTCTTTGTAGCTGAGAAAATCCAGCAGATCTTCAAAATACTGCATTTCCACCCAGATTTGTGTGGACTTGCATCTCTTCTTGCTGTAGCGCTGCTTGTATGTGTAAGTTGATCCCCTTTCCACAGATCCTTGGTGAATGAGCTTGCCACAGCCTGACGCTGCCCGGTATTAAAGTATCTGCTTTCACTAGCCCTGAACAGCCCGCCCTTCATTTCCTGTATGTCTTCCCAATGGAATGAGATGTGGCCTGTTACCTACTCACTCCATTAATTTATTTTACAGATGTCTTTCAAATCATTGGCTCTTGGGACTGATGTTGAGGCTGGGGCTCCAAGGAATCCCATTCGCGTGGATGTGAAGTGTAAAGTGGTGATAGATGGTTATCACAGGAGATCTTGGATGTTTTGGCCTGATTGGTCTGGCATGGTAGTCTGAACACGTGGCAAAGTGGTTTTTTGCCGCTTTTTAATTTTAGAGATGTAGAGATTTACACATGTAATTTTCATTTTCTGCTAATGCATCATCCACAACAGGTCCATTGTCTGTGCCCAGCCTGACAGATGTTCATGTATTTATGGATGAAGAATTTTCTTACACTGCCACGTTAAATAAATGTGCTAGTTTCAGTCTGAAGTAGTGGAGTTCAGTAGAATGATACCTAAGGCATATTGGGTTTATTGTGCTGGGAGAGGGATGCAGAAATGCATTGATTTTACCAAGAGTGGGCATCCAGGTATGTGTTCTTCTGCACCACAGCAGGGCTCTGGCTTTACATGGGGCATTGCCACCGGTTTGGTGAGAGTTAAAGATTGAAGCAATGTGTGGTGATGGAGGTTTGTGCTGCTTGGGAGGCCTTGGTGGGGTCTGCACCCTGACCTATTGAAAGGTATTTCTTCCCATGGCAAGGAGTTGGAGCTACAAGATCCTTGTGGTCCCTTCCAACCCAAACCACTGTAGGATTCTAAGACCTGTAACAGGAGGTGAAGTCTCAACCCAGTGTTTGCCCTCCTTTGCTGTGTAGGGCTCCAGCAGAGCCCTTTACCTTGGCATACACACATGGGACACACTGGAGCAACATTACACCTGGGCTGTGTTTGGCTGAGTTAGGTATAAATATAACAGCCCCCAGAGATTAAGTACTCACCATAATGTGGAGAAGTAACAGTGCTGCAGGCAAGCAATGTGTTCATTTACAGTAGGAGCTGCAGTGGGGTGGCCATGGGGACGCACTCCCTGAAGAATGGTAGGTTGCCTTCACAGGCTTCCCCTGCTGGAAAAAAAGCCTGTGCTTATTTTCAAGGAGAGAGCACTCATTGCAGTAGTGTCCCTGCGAGTCCTGGCTGTCCCACAGTCCAGTTACCTCAGAAGGGCTGAAGATTCCCAGACACTATCTCAGGAGGGCTCAGCATCTCCTGCAACCAGGCTTTACAAGCACAGCACGATGAGAATGCAGTGGTACCTCTGTCTGCTGATTCTGCCTGGTCACTGGAGTCAGCACCCACATGGCTGAGGGTTGGGTTGGAGATGTGGGAAGGTGCAGATACCAGGAGACACCAGCAGCTGTCAGTGGATCAGGTTCAGCCCCACAGCAGCACCAGAGAGCACCTCAGGGTGTGGAGGAGAGAGTACCCTCCTTCCCTGCTCTTCCCAAGTAGGATGGACTGGTTGGTCTGTTGTAGAGAGAGAGTAATTTCTTTAGGAAGGCCTCCAATGTTAGAAGTGTGATGGTGTTAAAAGCGCTTCAGGGATACTGGAAAGTTTTGCTTCTAGAGGGATCTGGTAGTTATTAATTTATTTATATGGCTCAGGACTTGCATTAGTCCTGTTGCTACCTCTAGCCTTGGATGTCAGAAGTGCATGTCAGACAACTGTTCAAAGGGAAAGGCCTTGCTTTTTTTCCCCATCACCTTCCATGCCAGGATGAGCACCTCTGCAGAGACAGTGTGCCACCTCAATGGCAGCAGGGCCTGATTCTCCTTAGCAGCTTCATTATCATTTCAGTTTCCTTATTATTTAGCCACCTGCTCCTTACCCAGAGGTTAGGGGAATAGCTTTGACCAGGACAGGTCAGGCAGGACTGGTTCTGTTGAGAAGCACCCAAATGAACATCCTTGATGAGCAGCTGGGGAGGACAGAGGTGGTGAGATTTCCTTCAGTGCCACCCTCACTCCTCAACTCCTGAGCTCTTCCCAGTCCATTGCAATGGATATGGGAGGCTCATCTTGGTGCAGCAGCTGGTGATAATTCACATGCTGTGATATCATGGGGTGGGTTGGTCCCAGCTGATGATAACTGGTGTCCTGGTTTGGATGCCTGTGGTCTGGGAAGGGTATGTGTGCAACACCATTTCAAGCTGTTGTGCTAGAAATAGGAAGAATAAATATTTCTTTGCAATAGACTCAAGGAGATCAAGCCATGTACCATCTGACTGCAGACTGTAGATAGTACCAAATCTGTGCCCTGAACCTTTTCTTTTTTTCTTATGTCTTCCTCTGTGTTGAGTAATAAATTCTTTACTGTGGTTTCATAGGAAATATAACTCCTTGTGACTGCTGTTTCACTCCTGTAGATTATTAATACAATGGAAAGTTAGAGGTCAGAGAGGTTTGATTCATTGTGTTGGTAACAAGGGAGGATTCTTGTGAAACTCACGTAATCTGGAGAAGGAAAGGCTTTGAATGCAGCAGTGCCGTGTCTATCACTGGTATTAGGAGACTATTGTGGTAGCTTCTCTTTGCCATGCAGGGTTTGGTGAAGTGGAGTCCCTGCCTGTCAGTTCCCAGCGCACCCTAGGGAGGAAAGCAGAGGAGCTGCCCTGAGGTCTGAGATTTCTCTGCTCAACGTTTCTGCACCGTAAATATTGCTCACTGGTCTTTGTCATTGTCGCTCGTTGGCTGCTGTGGTAGGAAAGCTCTCATTCAGAGGCTCATGAGGGCAACAGGAATGTGCTAAGGGGGGAAAAAAACATGTTCAGAACCACTGAAATATGCTGTACAGCATGGTTTGGCTGAATATATGCACACAACTTTATCCAGCTCACAGCTGAATGTTGTGCTTCTGGCCTGGGGATTTCATGCTGCAAAATGCAGTCAGTTACCTGCCCAGGGGGTGGCCTGTCCCCAGCTCTGCCCTGCTGATGCCCCTAAGAGTAATCTATGCAATGTAGTCCTGTATGGGGCTGTGTTTCAATTTTGGGTGGGGGGAAGTTTGGTTTGTTGTCTTTTAGGGTTTGTCTGTCACTTTTTAAACACGTAAATGTTTTTAGGCGCTCCATTTGCCCCACCTCATGATAATGGGAGAGGAGGCACCTCTCAGCCTTGTTTTTGACTGATTTTAAAGAGTTTGCATGCACAGACGTTTTTCTGTTCTAGTGCACCATTATGCCGTATCTTAAGTTTGAACCTACCTCTTGGGTACAGTTCATCATTACCCACCTTGTTCCTGACTGAAAGCAGTTGGCTGCAGTGAGCTCTGTAGGCTTTTGCTGTGATCTTTTACAGAAGAGCGGCTCTCCCAGAGCGTGACTCACCTTAGAGATTGTCGACCTCAGATCAGCATAAAACTCCTTGGAAATCTTTGTAGAGCTCAGAATTGCATTTATTATTTAACCTTAAGTAAATAAACCTTAGCTTCTCTCTTTGCTGTGAAGCATTTGGTGCAATACCTGTGTAGATTACACGCAGTTCTGTTGAATAAAGGGAGCCTTGGCTAAATTTAGAGCAGACAAGTAATGATGGATGGCGAAAATCAGATCGATTCTATCCGTTTTCCCTGTATGATTTATGGCTAGGCCAGCTGCTAAGCTAAAGGAAGACATTCAGTGGTTATTGCTCAGTCCCTTTTTACAGTAAAGCATGTAAAGTCAGACAGCAAATAATGTATTCTAGAACACCCACTAATTGTAGTGTTTCCCAGTTTTTTCAGTGTTTGGAAGTGGAAATTGCTGTAAGGTGAATTCGGTACCTTTTGAAAAAAATAAAGCCATGTAGTGAAAGATTGATGTAGACGATGGAGACTGAGCCTTAACAATGTCCTTTTAAGGAGCTGGCTTAAAACACAACCAGCAGCACATTTCATCTTATAAACTAATTTCACTAACGAGGAGCTAATTGTCACATCAGTCTTTTGGAGCTGGCGGGACCCAGGCTATCAAAGCTGGCACAAGGGCTTGATTTCTTTTTTCCTTTGAACTTCTAACTAAAACCCAGTCTAAAATGTAAAGCATTGGTTTAGTTAAGGTCTGACTCTGCAGTTGATAGGCTTAGTGTGGATTTTGCATGCATAGGGAACATCTGCTCTGAAAGTAGTTTAAATACTTTTTCCTGGTTTTGCCCATTTGTGCAGACAGGTCTGTTGTGCTGAGCCAGCTCCATTGTGCCGGGACTCGTCATCCGGTCAGCCCTGAGGACAATGCCGGGCCAAAATCACATTCTCTAGTCTTCATTCACTCCTTTGAGCTATTTAATTCTTTGCTTATTGATAACAATTGCTCACGTGCCAAACCCACAGGCACTGCCTGGTTTCTCAATCTGCACTTTCCCTTGGTGACCCAGCAGCAGGTAGAGCCCTGGTTGCTCCATCAGTGGTTTTGTATCTCCTTTCCCAGTGTTGTGTCCTTCTTTTCAGCAGCGGAGAGATGGGCCAGGCTAAATCTGTCCAGATAACCAGGCAATTTCTAATCCCCCACAACTGCTTCTGCAGCTTTTTCTTGAACAGTTGTTATACACTGGCTTTATTACAGTCTTTGCTTTTCAAGGTGTGGCATGGCCAGCAGAAAGAGCCTGATAGAAGGTTTTAAAGTCCTGCTGTTACACTTCTTAATATAGCACCCTCTGAAATGTGCTGGAAGGGCTGTCTTTATCCCATCTGCGGCATCGCCTGGATTTCTAGCTGTCTCATCAAAAGCCTGTTCCTGCGCTGTGCTGAGCGCTTCCTGGGGCTTTGCTGAGCCCCCCCCTCCAGTGCTGTCACACGTGGTGATGCTCTGGGCCCCCCTGGGGGACTGGAGCCTGTTTGAAAAATCAACCAGTGAAGTGCTGACACGGGGGGGCGCGGCCACTAACAGCTTGCATTGATCCAGACGTCCAGCCTGGGCCCCCGCAAAGCTTTGCAGGGTGAGGTGTGTGGGCAGGAACTGTCATAGGGGTATTTCAGAGGAACAGGGTGAGGTTTAAAGCAAAGGTTTTAAGAAGATTAGAAATGCCTGCTGGGTTATGTCCGCAGCAGTGACAGCAGGAGATGCTGTTTAGGACCAAACCTGGCCATTTCCTGAAGTACCTTTGCTGCAGATTGTGGGTTTTATTTTCTTCTGTCAAAATATTAGAATGAAAGTAAACTATAGCTAACCATCAGCATCTTAGGGGTTTTCTGGGGGCTTTGACACCCCAAAATGGAATACCTGTGATAGAGTAGTTGGGTGCTTTTGAGGAAGGACCAGCTCCATCAGGAAGTGCAAAGCAGGTGCCGATGAAAGTCAATTCTCATACTGTTATTCTAAACTGCAACCCCACCACCCTTTCCATCCCCAGGTGAAGGTGAACCTGGGCTGCAGCAAAACCCCCCCAGTGGGACCCTCAACTGTACAGCCTGTGCTGCTGCAGGTTTATCAGCACTGGCACGTTTCAGCCAGAATTTCAGTCTGAATACAAATATGGTCTTGGGTTTGCACAGATGTTTAGGCCAGCTGTTGCCTGCAGTCAAAAACCCCATTGCCCAGTCTCATCTCATTTTATGCTCACGTTTATCAGCTGCAGAGGCCACCTCTGAATTTTTTATCTCCTGGGGCAGTTTGAGACCCGTTGTTGTGGTGGAATGTGGTCACAGTGTTTTCTGGTAGCAAATGTGGTTCCATGGACATATGGTCGAATGCTGGATGTCACTGTCACCCCACTGATTCCCTGCTGCTTGCAGCTCTGGAGGCTTTGCCTAAGCTTAGATGTTGTTGCAAGTAGCTTCAGCCCTCGGTAACAACACAGGTGAAAGGTAACAAGGATGGAAAAGAAGGCAGATGGAGAAGCAGATGAACTGGTTGCTCAGAACCAAATTCTCCATCTCTCTTCATGCTGTGTAAGGTGATCTCATCACCTGCTGCCCAGATGCCCCATGAATCAAAGGATGTCACCCACCTCTGGCATATAGAGGTGCTGCCCTGTGCTCCTCCAGCAGGGAATTATTTATATTGGGGCAATGAGTCCTGCAGTGGTAGGTTATGTGGTGTTATTTATGAGGAGGAAGGAGTCTCACAGCATTTCTAATTTCATGCATGGATAATTCCTGTGTCCCTGACATTTTTTGTTCCCCCATGCCTGGGCCTTGTGAGTTCAATGGGATGCTCACAGATGTCAGGAATGTTGGAGTCAGGATCTCTCACATCTCAGCCAGTTTCCATAGACATAAACTACACTGAAATGCCATTATTTTGTAGGAGCCCTCCAGGAATGCCTTTACCTGAAGTAAAGTGTAGAGTTATTAGCAGAACTTGTGGGAGCTGCCATGCAGCCCTGCTTGAAGCCAAGGGAAACTCGAAAGGTAGAAAGGAGAGAAACTCAGCGCACGGGAAAGATGGAGGTAAGGAGGGATAATGGGATAATGGCATACCTCATAAACACAGACAGAAGTCCCTCCCCATCCTGGCTAGCTGAGCAGCTGCAGTCAGTGGCAGGGACAGCTGTTGCCTGTCCTTGGTTAGTCCCTGTGCTCAGGCTACCCATGTCTGGCTGGGTGGCAGCCGCTGTGCCACGGCTGTGCCCCAAACTCCTCCTGCTGGCAGCAGTCACATCACGGCAGCCAAGCCGTCCCCGGAAGAACCTCATGTCTCCCTTGATGCTGATTTAACTCGGCTGGTCTGCCCTGCATTTCACCAAGGATAGAGGGGAAGGAGGAGGGAGAGTTGCCTCAAGTGCTCAGTGGTTCTTCTGCTCCCTCTTCAAAACCCAGACAGGATAAAAGGGCAGGGATTTAAATGGCATCAGCCACACACAGCCATGGCACAGCCAGCTTTGTCCACTTGCTGCCACTCACAGTCTGTCTCACTGACAGTGATGGATATAAATAGTGCTGGCAGGAGGAGAGGCCAGACGCTGAACTTTGGGGCTTTTTAATGGGTTATCTGTAAATAGGTAATAATGTCACTGCTCTGTGTCCAGTGCAGGACCCCCTGGTTCCTTCTGTACTGCCCTGCTTGAATCTCTCCTGCTTGGCTCAAAGAGCTGCTGCTTTGGCCAAAATTACGTTAAGAGATGGCACAGGGAGCTGAACAAGTGACTCCAAGGGCAAATATTTCAAGCTTCGTGATGGGACAGCGTGTTGCATTTCCTCTGTCCCAGTGTTTCCACACAGAGGTGGCTCACCAGGCTGTGCCACAGAACGTCAGCAGGTTGCAGGGAGGAGTTGGGGGCATTCAGATCTCTGGGATTAGGAAGACTGTCGCTTTTGGCAAACTTTTATGTAGGTGTATTAAGAACAAGGGACCCAGGCAACTGCAGGTCCTGTCCTATGGAAAGCATGGGGATGAATTTGAGGTTTTTGGTGTTTGGATTTTTTTTTCCCCCTCTTTTGCCCCTTCATAGAAGCCTGGGAGAAACATAGGAGAGGGATCTTTGCCTTGTGCAGGATGCTGCTTCTCCCCATGAAGCCCTGAAGACACACACTGAGACTCCCTCCCCATCCCAGAGCTCACACCTCTATGTCACATCTCTGCCAGGGATGTAGGTTCCTATTTTTAATTTTGGAAGGCCTGGCCTTCCAAAGGACTTCTTCTCTTACTATCAGCGTCCTTTTCTCACAGTGGCCAGTCCTTGGATGCTTTCCTGGCTCTGCTGCAAGCATGCAGAGATGCTGGTGCTCGCCTGGTGCATCCCCAGCAGTGGTGATGGAAACTGCTGAGCATCTCTGCTAATCCCCTCATCTGGAGGGTGCTCCAAGGACATCACCTGGGACAGCTTTGAGCCGAGAGGGGAATTGCTCACATTTGTGTTGCTGTGACACGTCAAAGCAGAACTGAAAGTCCCAGTCAGTGCTTGAAGGGAAATTGCCTTGAGAAGTTCAGTGTCTGTCTGGAAATTATGTTCCACAAATAACCCTCTGAGAATTAATGACAGCTCGGCTGCAGGAGATAGTAGTGTCACCCCTGAAGAAAGAGGGAGAAGACTGGGCCTTTCATACATACTTCCAAGGAAAACTCCTTTCCACAGAGATACATCTGTGTGAAATTAGCACCAACAGTTGGTGGTGACTGCAGGAGTTGCTCTGTCCCCTCTGCAGCCCTGAGAAAAGTCACCCCTCAGTGTGTAGGTGCTGGCACTAGGGAGGACCCAAGTGTGAGTTCAGGATGTTTTGGGGAAGCAGAGCTTTGCTTGTTCTTGTGGGAATACTAGAATTTTCTAGGAACCCATGGATTTGGAAAGTAACTACCTGGAAGACAGCTTTGCTTTTTCAGAGCAACACACTGATGTTAAATACTGGAGCTTGGGGTAGTGGTCCTTGAGTGTTAAGTGCCTTAGGAAAAGTGTGGGAACCTTCCATTGTCAGTCATGTAGGACTCAGGCTGGTGGGAAAGGCTGATGTCTCTCCGTCCCCCTCTCTTCTAGCAGTACTCTCTGCTAGTGCTTTTGGCTCCAGTCTTTCCACCCATCCACCCACCGGCCTTTTATTCATCAAAAGGTGTAGAAGAATTTGCAGCAAAAATAAATGAATTTATTTTCACCCACCCTCCATCCTCGTCGGCTGTGTGGGGGAGAGCTGTGCAGCTCCTGACAGTGGAGGAGGGTGGGAGAGGAGGCTTGCAGGCACAGCCAGAGAATTGCATGGCACGTCCTCCTTGGCAGGAGTGGGGAATAAGTGGCCAGTGTGGCACCACCGCTCTAGGGAAGTCCTTGGGATGCAGCACCAGCAGCAGCGTGTGGAGCCTGAGGGCGGCCTGTGCTGTGGGAGATGGGTGGGTGGATTAGAAGAATGTTCTCTTTTGGTCTTCAAAAGCTGGGAATCATCCTTAAATTTAGAGCAGAAAGACACTGCCATCTTGTGTGCCTTCAGGTCCTTGGTACCATCAGCTGAGGAATGGGTCTGACCTTGCTGCGAAACGTTAACAACCCAAAATCGTGTTCTTTGTTCATCACAGCCATCTTGTGCCTTTCTCAAAGGGTGTCTACTGCAAGGTGCTGGGGTTTTATAACAGATGTTTAGGTTGGAAGAGACCTTTAAAGATCAACTAGTTCCAATACCCTGCCATGGGCAGGGACACCTTCACTAGACCAGGTTGCTCAAACCCCCATCCCCCCTGGTCTTGAGCACTACCAGGGATGAGGCATCCACAGCTTCTCTGGGCATCCTGTTCCAGTGCCTCACCACCATCACTGTAAAAAAAGCTTCCTCCTTTATTATGCCTTTTGCCTTTAAGTTCTTGATGTTGTGTGGTGAGGCAGCAAGCTGAGGGAGTGGAGAGAGCTAAGGAAGGTGGTGGTGCATTTTCCATGGCTGCTTCTCCTCACTTTTGCAGTTGGCAGCCCTGAAGGAAGCAGGGAACAGTGCTGCAAAGAGGCTTGGTGTTTGGCTGGAAACAGCTCGTGCCTCTGGAAGGTACCTCCAGTGCTTCAGAGCTGTGTTCACAGGGCAGCTCTAATTACATGCAAGACATCCATGAAGAACAGGTCTTGGAAAGAGCTGGAAGGGCTTTGGGTGGCCGTAGTGATGGGTTGGCAGATGGACTGCAAATGAGGGTGAAGGCAGAGACAAGAGATGCTGCCACAAGATGAGTATCTGAAAGGGTAGGGAGAGTTGTAGCTGTCAGGGTCTGTGTTTATCTTTGCAGCAGTGATTATTTTCAGATAGCATGTGAGAGAGTAAAACGTCAGCTCCTGCTATTAATAGCGCTGCAAACAAGGCTGTTGCTCGTTACTGACAGGTGAGATGTGTTAGTTTGTTTCATCCTAGGTAGGAAAAAGTTCAAAAGCAAGCTCTGAGTTAATTCCCTCAATCCAGAAAAGGTGGGGAGGAGACCCCCCCAGCCCTGGGATGTGGCAGTGCAGGGTGATTTTTCCAGGATGCTTCTAAGCTGCTCCAGAGTAAGTGCTGCTGGAAGAGTGGATATGGTGAGGAGCTGCAGCTGGCTAGCATTGTGGAAAACATAGAATCATAGGATAGTTTGAGCTGGAAAGGACTTTCAAAGGTCATCTAATTGAGTTTAGGTAAAAAGCAATCTGAAGACCTTCAGCATTCCTGCTCTGAAGCTGGAGGGTTTTCCCAGAGGAGAGGAGGTCTCAGCCCAAGGTCAGGAGAATATGGTGTGATCCCAAGACAGCTTTCAGTGGCAAATCCCCATCCAATGGGATGCAGCTGCCTAGAGGAGGGATTCGACAACCCCACAGGGGAAAGCTGCTCCTAGGCTTGAAGCCACCTTTGGGAACTTGAGGTGTCTTCATCAGGGTGAAGGATCTGGCCACTGGTGATCCTTGCAACAGATGCAGACACAAGGTGGGCAGTGGTCTTGGGGAGTCTTGGGGACTGGTGGTGCTGGTGTGAGAGCTGAATACAACTCGCATTGTTTGAGCAGATGTGTCCTGTCTGTGGCTAATTATAAGCGTTATATGCACAACACACAACTGAGAGATGTGCCAGATACTGTTTCTTCTCACGTTGAACTCAAAATCATTACAATTAAGCTTTAAAGTTGTAAGTAAAAGCTAACAAGGAGCGCAGGTTTGCTGTCATGCTGCTTGCAACCAGGGCCGGTCTGTGCTGGGAGGGACAGGGGTGGGGGTATGTAGAGGGCAGTCAGAGGAAGTGGAAATGTGAAGGTTTTGGGGGTCTGCTGTGATGGGTATGTCCAGATTTGGGGTTTGAATAGGCAGAATACCCCAAAGTACTAGAAATGTGCCATTTTACAAATGTGGGAAGTGTTGCTGAGTGAGCTTTAGCAGCCTCTCAGGTTTGGTGGGCAGAGACAGAGGAGAGGTGTTTGCTAAGAAGGGAAAATAGGGAATGAAAGTGGGAAGCAATCACGGAAGCAATCATGTAACCTCAGGCTGAGAGGAACCCAGGTTGTGTCTCTGGTTTGAGGCAATCGAGACAACCTTGCTGAGGAAGCAGCTCCAGGAGGAGTTACTGCTCATGGGGCTGGGTGAGGGGGATGTGACAACTGTGCCACCGGCTGCAGCTCAGGGGATACCAGCTGGTGGCTGCTTTGTGGCGCTTTTGGGGGCTGCCCCACAACTGGGTGGGTGCTGGGGACGAACCACAACGCCACAGGAGCAGTGGCCATGCATGTAGGGGTGAGGATCACTGTGACCCTGATGTTGTGGTGTGCTTGCCGTGTGGCCAGAGGTGTGATGGATGGGCTGGGGAGCGCCTTGGGCACCACCACCATGTGATGAACAGCTGAAAAACAGCAGTGAGCTCTCCGCCCTGCGATTTGCATTCGGAGGGAGGGCAGCTGCTGGGTTTCAGTGCTTGTAGGTGTTCATCTGGGGTCGTGTCTGAATAAATTACATTGTGACATCCAAGCGAGCACGGGGGAACAAGCCGCACTGTCAGCGCGGCAGCGGAGCAGAGGCATCTTAACTGCTCGTGATAAATGGGTCAAGATGGGCCCCAGTGTTTTAAAAATTAGCAGTTGGCCTAGATAGCAGCAGCAAAATGACTTGCAGGGGGAACAAAAGCTAGCATCACTGGAGCTGTGCGTTGCTCTGAAGGTGGGGACGAGCCCGGTGTGCTGGGGTGAGCCTGGGCTGCTTCCCCACCCTTTGTTTGTACTTGGCTCTTCCTTGGCAGCTGGACTGTGCTGCAGGGAAGCGGGGAAGACCTTGGCCCATCTCTTTCTGGTGCCTTTGTGGAGCCACAAGGTGCATTTGTCCTGCAGGCAGCAACTGAGGAGGCACCTCCCATGACCCCTTCAGTGCTTTGCTTTCCCTCAGTGACAAAGTACTCTGAGTTGTTTTAATAATTTTCTCCCCAGTTTTGTCAGGGAAGTGATGCTGTGCATCCCTGAGCACCCACCTGGGCTGTTTAACTCTGGTCTTACAGAGATGTGTCATGCATTTGGATTGGGTTGGTTGGCAGGGTTGGTGCTAAAGATGGAGCTGCTGCCCAAGTCAGGTTCTCTTCTGCTTAACATTGGGGAAGAAGGCCACTACCTGCACCGGGAGTTTCTCCTGTGATGGGGTCCTCTTCCTCTGGATGAAACCATGTTGTTCCAGAGCACTGAAAGTCGGTGCTTTTCTTCTGGGCAAGACAGAGCAGAGTGACTGTGCTGAGCCCCTGTACTCCAAAAGCATAGACTATTCTTTTATCTGCATCGTCATCCCTGGAGCAGTGTGCCTGCTGACCAGTGCCGGTGTGACTGAGGATGGGCTGGTTTTACTTGCTGAAACTATGTGACTTTGTCCTGAGTTGCTTGAGCACAGTGTTTCCAGCTCATGAGAGGCTCTCACCTGGCACAGGCCAGCAGAGAAGGAGCAGCAGTAGCTCCAAAGCAAGGGGGATCTGGCCACAAGCCCTCCAACCTGCAGGGAAGGAGTGGGTGAGCCTGGTCTTGGCTGTGCACAGGAGATGCTCTTTCAGGGGGGGGTGTTTATGCTGTTTTCCCCTGCTGGTGCTATGCTACCATTAATAGTC